>NW_026129667.1:0-307500 GCF_022985175.1 Labeo rohita | reverse complement strand
TATCCAGAATCGCAAAGTTCTTGTTTAAATGTTGTTTGTTACTGCATATAACTGATTAAAATGGAAGTTTTATGGTTTAATGGTTTATTTCATAAAGTTCAAAATGCACCTACATTTCTTTGCATTTTGTATTTTTCAGTTGAATAAAACACTGTTTTCCCTATATATTTCATCATTGAGGATTTCTTAAGAAAAGTTAAAAAATCTCGTCTCGTCTCGTGTTTTGTCCCATCTTGTGGGATAAGTGTCTCGTCACACCCCTACTGTATATTGGTAAAATATTAAAAATATTGGCGTTGGCATTGTTGTGTATTACCAGTGTATGATGTTCTAATTTACGTAAGATATTATATTATTAGGCCCACCCACTTTCATCTGTGGCGCACCCAATGAGAAGTTGGTAATTTTCCAAATGGATGTAATTTATTAAACGATAATAATAAACAATGTCTTATTTCACTATAACTTTTTATATTTAGTTTTTTTTTTTTAATATTAACTTTTCATGGTGAATTACAGGGGGCTTCTTATTTTCCCCTCTTCCTAGGTGCATACCATACACTTGTCAAAATGATGATTGGTCAGTTTCTGCTAGTCCCACCCAGAATGCCATGTTTACGAAGAAAGGACACAATAATAAAATGCGCTTGTTTGCAGAGCTGAATTTGAAAACAGTAACACAAGCATCAATCAGATCAAAACTATCTACTTGATATCCCAATTGAAACTAAGCCCTAGCATTGAATCCAGACCATCTTCAAATGAAACCAGACCACCTGCGGGTGATGGAGTTAAAGATTCTGAGCTCCAGAATCTTCTGAGCAAAGCGTGTCTGAAGCATCATATTAGCACTGGTGTTTGATCTGCTTAAAGGAGAAGTCCACTTCCAGAACAAAAATGTACAGATAATGCACTCACCCCCTTGTCATCCAAGATGATCATGTCTTTCTTTCTTCAAGAAATTATGTTTTGTTTTTTTGTTTTTTGTTTGAACTTCCAAAATGCAGTTTAAATGCGTCTTCAAACGATCTCAAATGTGGTTGTAAACGATCCCAGCCGAGGAAGAAGGGTCTTATGTAACGAAACGATCAGTTATTTTCATTAAAAAAAAATACAATTTAAATACTTTTTAATCTCAAATGCTCGTCTTATCTTGCTCTGCCTGAACTCTGTGTATTCTTGCTCAAGACAGTTAGGGTATGTCGAAAAACTCTGATCATATTTTTTCAAAAACTTTAAAAATCATTTCAAATGTAGAATGTACCGACCCAGTCGCATTTTCCAAATTAGCATGCAAAGGAGATCAAACACCCTTAACAAAAAAGGTAAAACAATATAGGACGATTTTGAAATTGAAGGAGAAAAAGAGACAGGAGTTTTTCAACATACACTAACTGTCATGAAAAAAAATGAATTCAGGCAGAGCAAGACAAGACGAGCATTTGACATTAAAAAGTATATCAATTGTATCATTTTTATGAAAATAAACGATCGTTTCACTAGATAAGACCATCCCATTATATGGAGAAAAATCCTAAAATGTTTTCCTCAAACAACATAATTTCTTTACGACTGAAGAAAGAAAGACATGAACATCTTGGATGACAAGGGGGTGAGTACATTATCTGTAAATTTTTGTTTAGAGGTGAACTTCTCCTTTAACAGACACGTCCTTCATGGAAAGAAACACATACACATGCTAGATACTGTTCTCCACAACAAACTGCATAGGCTATTTGGAGCTGTGTGCATTTCTATGCTCCTCGATGTTTACTCTAATTGCGTGCTGACAGAGACACTTCATTATGAGATCATCTGTGAAGGCTTGTTGTCTCAGTCTAAATTAATGCTTTACAATAAACTTCCTTTAGTTAACAGCAGTTGATGCATATATTACTTATATAAACAATGAGCAATACATTTGTTACAAAATGTATTAATCTTTGCTAATATTATAGTTAATAAAAAAACAACTGCTCATTGCTTTTTGTGTTAACTTGTGAGCTTAATAATAAATGTTGAAATTAAATGAACAAAACACTTTGCCCACCCTGTTTTATGTAGGCCCACCCATTTAAAAATTTTTGACAGTATCTATTGTTCATGAAAAGGTCCCTCTGTCCTTTATTGGAATCTGGGTTAATAAATGTTATAGTTTGACACACTGGGGCCCTGGCCAGGAAACACACACTGGCTTAACTAAGAGCCTGCTAGCTGCCTTGAGGCATCACAAAGTTTATATAAATAACCTCACACAGAGTCTGTCAGAATAGATTTAATCAGACTGAACACTCATTTCTTTAGCCAGGCACACACCTAACTCACGTCTCTGAGTTATGCTGCATTAGTCAGGTCTGGCAGGATCAAAAACAATTCTTAGTATTTCAAACCTGTTTTCTCCAGTTGTTAAGCAGGTGTCATCACTAATGGTCTATTATAAACTACTAAATTAGTGGTACTTTTACCCTCTGTAGAGATTCTATAAGGCTTGTCAGTAAACAGCAACTGTAATGACTGGCTAATATCATTGCATAAAAATGAGTATCAGCGCCTTTTCGGTTTGCACATGATTCAGATCCAGTACAGTTGGCTGGTCCATCTTTCAATGAAAGTTTCTTTTGCAAACTCTCCTCTACAGTATGATTTGTTTTAAATGTTCCCCTTACTGAACTCAGCTGACAACCCATCAGCTGAGTAATTTATCTCATGATTTGAGCTGCGTGTGCCCAATAAGGTAAATATCTATGTGCAGTACTAGGGAAACTCCAGGAACAGTTTGAAAACTCCTACTCTAATCAATTGAAGATGGAAAAAGCAATAAATATCCTTATAACTGAATCATTATCCTTTCAAACTGCTTGTCACATATTGATGCATTAGCATCCTCCACCCCAGATACGGCTTTGACCGGACTGGTATCTTACCCCCCCACTCTACATCTTGAGAACAGATCTGAAGCATTAATAAATGTGGATGAAGAATCTTCAAACATAATCAGGCACAGATCGCATCAGTCAGCTGTTAACATTGTAGCTAGCAGACACACAAGGTCGAGCAGACAGCAGTATTCTGCTAAGAGTGCAGCCGAACCCCAGCACTCTGACAGTGGGTGATTAGTAGCAGGACAACAATTACATGCTGCTTGCCTCAAGAAATAGTTTCTGATGTAAACAAGAAACATTTGAATGAAGCATAAGAATGTTGCAAACACTGTATTTTGATGCATTGGAAGAGATTGAAAACTTTAAACAAATATTCATGCATCAAAGACAACAATAACACCACAGCCTCAACAACCACTGCTCACTGCTATGATAGCAGCAACATTAACAAATGTTTACAGAGCAAGTAGGGTGTTCTTCTCAAGACATACAGCAAACCCATCTAACCTGCTACCTATTAAGCTGCGTTCACACTACCAGCGACAGAGAAATAACACGAGTGACAGTGACCGTTGACAAGCACCCTTAACAAAAAAGGTAAAACAGCAATATAGGATGATTTCAAAGAGAAAATACGATTGGAGTTTTTCGTCATACCCTAACTGTCTTGAGCCAGAATACACAGAGTTCAGGGAGAGCAAGACAAGACAAGAAAAGTGTTTGACATAGTATATAAATTGTATTATTTTTATGAAAATAACCAATCATTTCGCTAGATAAGACCCTTCTTCCTCGGCTGGGATCGTTTACAACCACATTTGGAATCATTTGAAGCCACGATTAAACTGCATTTTGGAAGTTCAAATTCAGGGCACCATATCAGTCCATTATATGGAGAAAAATGTTTTCCTCAAAAAACAATTTCTTTACAACCGAAGAAACAAAAGACATGAACATCTTGGATGACAAGGGGGTGAGTACATTATCTGTAAATTGTTTTTCTTGAAGTGGACTTCTCATTTAATGTACATAATGACCTCACTCTTAGCTGGAAAATGTGTTTTGTACAGACATTTATTGGGAAATTTAATAATATAGTACCTTTCTAATCTTCTTATTTGAGCTGTCTCATTGTTTTTTTTTCATACACCAAATCTCAAACTCACTGATGTTGCTTTGTTCATTGTAGAAGTGAACTTCTGCCTGTATTGTGATTCAGTGTTTTGGACTGCAGCCTTAAAGGGCAGTGTTGGGGAATAACTAGTTACATGTAACGGAATTACGTAATTTAATTACAAAATAAATGTAACTGTAATTAGTTACAGTTACTGAGAAAAAATATGTAATTAAATTACAGTTACTTTTGAAAAATGCCAGTGATTACAAAGGGGATTACATCTGAATTTTTTCACACACCCACTTACAGATTTAATTGACTTCTTTCATAAATTGTATTGACTACTCTAAAATGAGACACCAATGTTTCAGGAGTTTAGGACACAGAATAGGACACATGCTTATTCAATAACTGTTTTATTTCCTATTTGGGTTTATGCAAAACTTTCCAAGGCATTGTTAGATGCTAGTGTTTTCTGTCATAACTATGCAAACATTTGATTTCAAACCCAGTATCATACCTATTAAACTGTTTCTTGTTATGATGTTATTTATGTTATGATCTTGTTATGACATATAGCGCTCACGATGACCCGAGTTCGATTCCCGTCTCGAGGTCCTTTGCCGATCCCGCTCCCCTCTCTCCTCCCAGCTCTTTCCTGTCATCTTTCTACTGTCCTATCACAATAAAAGGCATAAAAAGCCCAAAAATATAAGTAAAAAAAAAAAAAAAAAGTCTGAATTTGTGGTGGCTGTACTTTAAATTAAATTATTACACAGCTCAGACTCATTCGGGGAGACTTAAGTCAGTGCTATATGCTTGATAATTTTTCTTGGCGGAAGCTTTGAGTTTGGTTAGCTAATAAAATATTAAAGCTTAATTTAATATTATGTGTACAATTTCTTGTACCTGGTATCCTGGTATCATGGACTTGCTCTATTGTTTCATACAAACGCAGCTTTTTTTTTTTTTTTGGTACATTGTAATGGGTTATAAGATAACTAACAAACTAGTACTACTACTTAATTATTTATGTGGTGAAATGTTGTGTAAGAAAAAGTGTATGACTGCACTGTATCCCTAAAATGTCTAGTTTGAACTTGCCGTTTGCTAGCAACTGATTTCTTCATGGAAGCTTTGCTTTCAAATATTTCAACTCAGATCAGTGTTTCGTGTCTAATAATTTTGACACAAAACATCTAAATAATCTATCAAGCAGCTGTGTAATAAGTGAGATAATGTACATTCAGCCAGTTGTTATCGCAAAATAAAGATGTATATTATCCCTTACTTATTATAATCTTAATTCAAGTGATAAAGGATTTCGAAAGTCTGACAGTAATCAGTTTTAAGTGCTACTGTAAGGTTAACTCTGCCTGATTTAAATGTTTCAAAATGATTAACAGTTGAAAATATTAGAAATTTAGAAAAGTAATCAAAAAGTAATTAAAAGTTACACTACTTATTACATTTCCAAAGTAACCTTCCCAACACTGTTAAAGGGGTCACTGAATGCCCATTTTCCACAAGTTGATATGATTCTTTAGGGTCTTAATGAAAAGTCTCTAATATACTTTGATTAAAAATTCTCAATGGTTTTGTAAAACAACACCCTTTTTACCTTGTCAAAATGAGCTCAGCAAAAATCATCTCATTCTAAGAGGTTGTTCCTCTAAATGCAAATGAGCTCTGCACACCCCGCCGCTCTCTTCTCTCTGTGGAATGACGATCTTGTTTACTTTAGCCGCATTTAGCCGCTAAACTTCCTAACTATTACGTTATAAGGAAAGGCGATCGCAAAGAATCATAAAAAAATGCTTATACACACTGGATCATGAATGATTCGCACGAACATAGACGGATATATGTAGATCGGGAGGCGCATTCCCTTCACAAACAAATGTAATCTACTGCATCTTCAGCGGCTCAGATGTCGGGAGTAAATGACGATCACTATGTTCATTATTACATCCAGCAACACAACACCTCAATCGCTCAATCAGAGATATTCTTGTCTAATTTACATCCCTGCTCTGGCATCAAAACAAGGAAAGTTACTGGACTGTGACAGCTGGTCTGAGGTAAGACGCTCATGTCAATCAACTATTGTGGGAGCGGCCTCTGCAGGTGTGACGCCACATCGACAGGCATCTGAGAATGGCTCAATTTGAAAAAGGGGATATTATTTTTACAGATTAATTAAAAACCACTGCATGGATTTTTATCATTATAGGGTAGATTTGTACATACACTGACAACACACATTAATGTTCAAACAACATGAAAAAGTGAACTTAGCATCCGATGACCCCTTTAAGCACACAAGTACAGAAAGATGCGTCTGGTGTGATATCTATAAATTTCTTGGCCCACTTCTTGTCTGGGCTGCAACTGGCTTTACCCACAGTACACAAATCTCTCTCTTACCGAATTGAGCTGTTGGTTGGTTAGCAATAGGCCGATCATCTCCTTCAACAGGTCATTCACTTTGCTAAAGTGCTGCACTGAACACCCGTTCTGTGTTGCTCCTCGACTCAGGGTCTGTGCCACCACTTGTGTGGCATGACGCAGCTGCTCTGGGTGATGCAGAGGCTGTCCAACATGTATCTGCCTGAAAACCTCCACCACGGAATCCAGCAACTGCACTACTGAATCCCAGACCACATCACCATCATGACACATAGACGGCTCATAGCCTCTGCGCAAGCCACTCAAACAGTGCAGGAACTGCATGTGTTTTAACAGCCTGTGGTCCTGGCGCCATTTCCTGTCTAGGAGGGAAACATTCTGACTGTTTGGAGGAGTTGGAGGCAAACATGGTCCCTGAGCACCATATATCTGTGTTTGTGAGCTGTTATCAGTGTCACAGCCAGAGTCGCTCTTTAACTGCTGTGGGTCTTCCTGAGAGAGTACTCTGGCAGTATCTTGACCTGTGAAAGCAAAACACAGCAAATCAGCATCATTCTGTGATAATCAGACCATCTAATCTTGTAAATATTTTACAATAAAGATTAAATATTTGTCCATTGTTTTGTACTCTTGGTGCATTTAGAGCATATGTTTCGGAACTATTACACATCTTCCGTATAGAATTTCCAAGAAACATAAGCAAAGAAGAAACTGAAACAACAGATGCTTCCACACTTTTATATACTACAAAGTGGGCCAATTTAGTCCCAAGGAGTACTGAAATAATACACTTACAAGTATACTACTTATATTTGTATACTTAGTACATAAAGTATACTAAAAATATACTTGAACTTTAAGTATACTTAATAAAATGAACCTTAAGTATACTACTTTTTGGTAAGGAAACACAACGAACATGCTTAGATCCACACCGCAACAATCACAATTCAGAATGGAAAACACATTTTGCAGCATCTGATTCTGTGGCTGATCGCAATAGTTATCGCAGTTGACAAATCAAAGAGCGCCTACATCCTCTACACCCCAAATGTTGTTTAAAAGACGTTCTATGCTGTCTCGAGAAGCCTTGATTCCCACTCTAACTGAAAAATGTTATATATTAGTATAGCTAACAAGCCAGCAGAAGTAACTTGAACATAAACAGGTGCACTCTGACCAGTGAGAAGATAGACTTTCATGTGACTTGCATAAATACATTTTGGTAGACTCTGAAATGTTGCCTCCCCAAAGTGAACCAAACCAAGAATTCAACATGGCAACAGTTTAGGCCCCTGTGTCAGAGAAAAGCAAACAAACTGAAAATGGTCTTCAACACTTCATAGTGTAAAATGTGCTTATATTAAAGGTTGAATTATATATTTATTATATTATATTATTCAGCACTGATAGTTGCTTTTGTCAGAAGGCATTTTAGTGCCATGGTAAAAAAAAATAAAAAATAAAAAATAGGATTATTATTTTGAGAATAAAGTTTAAATTATGAAAATAAAGTTGAAATATTTCGAGAATATAATTGAAACTATGAGAATAAAGTCAAAATATTTTGAGAATAAAGTTGAAATATTTCGAGAATAATTTTGAAATGTTTCAAGAATAAAGTCAAAATATTTTGAAAATACAGTCAAAATTATGAGAATTAATTCATAGCAATTACGAGATTAAAGTTATAATATTTTAAGAGTACATTCCAGCCTACTGTGCATGCAGATGGCCCGGTTTGGGAGCACTGGGAGATATTACAAAGTCTCAGCTTTCAAAATCTGTCAGTTTTATAGCGAAATACAAACAATATGTCTATAACAATAATGTGCTTTACGGCTAAAACCCCAATTATTTAACCAGGCTGTAGAGTAGAAGAAGTTAGATTTGTTTGGAAGAGGGAAGCATGGTACTGCCATAGCTCCTCTGCAAATTTAATTTGGAGTCCTGATTGAGAAACTTTTTTTCCAGTTCAATCATGTAAGTTTTGTTTCTCCAAATGCTCTTTTGTGCATTTGATCTGCATAATTTTAGTGTGGGCTAGTGAGTTTCTATCAGTTCATCCTCATTCTTGACGATACATTCCTGTGCAGTGAACAGTGTGTTCTCATATGATTTATTAGGTTTTATGAGTTTCACCGTTTACAAGCATTTGCTGCACGTCAAGGTGTCAGAATCCTTTATTGTGAAATACAGCCACATTTTAGGTCGTTTAGCTTTATGCATTATAATTTAAGCATGTTTATTGTAGCCAACTAACAGTAGGCTACCTCAGTCTATTTTCTCAGTCAGGTAATTGTTTTTCTGGTTATTCTGACATCACATGAATGCAGCTTAATTTAACTAGCGATCGCGTGCAGTAATGATGCTTCTTATGTCAGTTTTGGAGCACCAGAGGAAAAAATATTTTAATCGATAGCACAGGCATTTAAGTGGCACGAATATGAGACATGGATATCTGCCGTACCCAACCTTACTCTTGAGGTGAAATAAAATCCAATCACAGACTCAGACGGTGGAGTTGTGACATGGGACTATAGGTGGCATTATACGTTAAGACTTGGCAAAATAAATCAAGTCAAAGATTAAAAACTGCCCATCTTTTGTCTTAATTTGACTTACGATTTGTGCTTTTTTTCATGAGGTTGATATGGGGATTTTGTGTAGATCATTCTGGTCATGGCTGGGTGGAGTGGATCTAGGTGACTTATTGCCTGCAGGAATAACTGTTTCTAAAGTGTGTTTAATCTGAATGGAATGCTTCTGTACTAATTCCCACACAGTCAAAAATCAATCATTTACTGAGTGAGGTTAATGAGAATATACCTGACATTACTAAGACATCTGCCTGAGGCAGGTTTGTGATCTGATCTTTTGTGGCAAAAATCTCTCCTCTTATTTTGTCATGCGCTAGATCGCTTTCATGAAAAGCCAAGAGCCGCACACAAATACAAAGAAGCCCGTCAAGTTAACAGAAAGTGATGCAATGTGAAGGATTAAGAAGGAAACAGCGGTTTACACTGTGGTTTTGGTTCAATGCAGGGAATTTTGAAACCCTTTTCTTGCTGCACAATTATGTGTTGGGTGACAGAGCAGCGTCCACAATGCGCTCAGGACAAACAGCATTTCCACTAAAAATGGGATGTGGTCATGTGCATTTCTGACTACATCTCTAGACTGCAAAACTTTCTACAACCTCACTTCCACCTCTCGATATACTTTATAGTGCATTTGCAGTAGTTAGTCTAAACATGCTGCGGCATTTCAAAATTCAAGAAAAGATGCTACCATGCAGTTTTTTCCACAATGTTCTTGCGGTGAGACCAAGTTCTGATTGCCTACACTAGGCAATGTTTCTGCTATAATGCAGAATCCACAGATTTATTTATGAGATGTTGTGAAAATTTATTTTATTTAATAGTAATGTTTATTTTTGAAGTATAAAATGAGTATCAAAAATATGTTGGAAATATTTCAGAGCATGACGTGAACAAAAAAAAGCTATATTTATCAATTTATTTTTTAGATTCAATAAATGCTCATAGTTTCTAGGTCTAAAACAGACTGATATAGAGTCCTACCATGTCTTGGCCCAGCATTAGTTTTCGTCTTGAAGAGTAAGCGAGTGAGAAGCAGCTCTTGTCTAAGACGCAGCAGATCTTCATGAAGACTTTTAACTTCGGACCTCCAGCTTTCATCCTGCTGTCTGAGTCTATCAGCCAGAGACTCAGCAAACTGTCTGGCTCCACCTGAAGGTCTGATCTTAATAATAGCCACAGCCAGAGCCAGTTTAGAGAGACTCATATACCAGCTCACCGCTCCTACAGAGATAAAGCAACAATTCATCATAAGCAAGACTTAGTCTACTTCTGACATCACATTCATACTAGATACAAGCCGCACACATTTTCAAGCAAAACAAAATTTACCAGCCTAAGCTGGTTGGCTGGTTTTAGCTGGTCATATCTGGTCAGCAGGCTGGGAGACCAGCTAAAACCAGCCTGACCAGCCTAGCCAGGCTGGGAGACCAGCTAAAACCAGCCAACCAGCCTAGGCTAGTTTAATATGTTTTTTTTTTTTGTTGTGTTTTGTTTTTTCAGCATGGTAGTTCATACAATTTAACTGTGAACTGTAGGAACTATTTAATTTGCAACAACAATAATAATATAAGTTCATTATTTAAAAAGCATGTATCTGAAGCTGATATAATACATGACAACACAGGAATATTTTTATTTAGAAAATCAAAGACATTTCTAATGTTATGTTCTAGCTATAATACAAAAAAATTACCGAAGAGACTTAAATAAATAGGAACACAATGTCCACAATGCTTCATAAAATGTTCAAAAAATAAACGACATAATCCGTGAGAACAGTTTTCCCTTTTTAACGGATAAGCTAATGTGGGACGGTAACGCTAGTTAAAACCGACATTTGCAGCAACATGCTATTTGTATTTGACCATCTAATAATCGCTTTAAAAACTCAATAACAGTTAACGTTTTTTGTAAAAAACCTTGTATATTATTAACCTGATAGAATATCATTAACCTGTAGCGTGTATACTGAGTAATTACCTTCATAACCTGAGGAAGATTTCTCCTCCATTCTCCACCAAACATTAGGATATCAGTCTAAGACGCTTATGTAGTGTATAACCATTTTAATACATATCAATTTAACGTCGAATACAAGTAATTTTCGAGAAAATCCACTGATAACTCACTTCTAATTGACGAGTGTAATCAAACAGGCTACGTTAAACAGAATAGACACGCCCCTTAATGTCCCGCCCATTATAATGAATATTCATTATAAAGAAACTGAGGACAGACTGCGGCAATATAATTGCTCAAAGGGACGTTTGGTCAAAGCATATTTAACCCGTTTTTAACTTTTCAGTGTGCATAATTTAATGTCATTATTCAGGTATAATTTACTGTCCAACAACGTTTGCTGTTCTTTCTCTGTACAGCGCTTGTGAGGTTTAAACCTATTATTTTTCAGTAAACAATCCAAGCCCATAAACTACTCATTCATTATTACCGTGTGTAGGAAAAGGATAGGGAAGAGTTGTCAAGTGTTGTTATGCTGAAAACAATGACTAGACGGCGCTGTTTCCCATGCATGTTAAGGGTTACTAGTAAGGGTGACTAGTCTAACGCAACTTTCGTTTAAAACCTTATTTGACTGCATTGTTAACAAATCATTAGTTAATGTGCATTCATGTGGAAATAACATGTAACTACTAACTATGATTTTTATATTTTCACATATATTTATATTTTAATGTACATGCACTAATAATTTTGTATTTTTCCACCATTATTTCCACCATTACAGTGTATTTTACACACGTTTGCATCTATAGGTCTGTGTTGGGTAAAAAACATTTTTAGTATATTTACATAATTCTGTTCTGTGTGTTGCTTTAGCAGTTGACTGCAGAATATTTGTTGGCAACAGTGAATGATTTTTTATATATTCTATATTTTCATAGAGTCACACGTTGTGACTATAAAATAATGTTATAGCAAAACAAAAATGCCTGAATGTATGTTGTCCTCAATATAAATATTGTTTGCATGTTTTCTAAACATCATAAAGTGATTAATAAGATTTACAAGTGATTGTGACTGTGTGCCGCTAATGGGGAGAAATTTTCTACCAGTGGGATCCAAACAATATTGTATCATACATACTATTTTATAAAGGAAAATAATAGTAATAATAAAACTGAGATATTCTGGAGGGAGAGAGAAATGTATTATTTTGTATTATACATACACATACAAGTCATACACGTTTGGAACATGAGAATTAGTAAATGATGACAGAACTGACATTTTTGTGTGAACTAAATCTTTAAAAATGTATGACTGCACATGAAACATGACAGCATATGTTATTTAATTTAAAGAAAATTAACACAAACATCCATTTACACATGTTCACAATCTAGTTTTACTGTTGAAAAAGACAAAAAGTACTGATGAATAAACTTTGTTTGTAAAACGTTGAAACATCTTGATAATTAATGTTTTAAAGAGTTTAAACAAAGTAATGTAATGCACAGGTTTGCTTGAAAACTAATTTTTGTTTTTGAAAGATAATGATACTTTTATTCAACAAAGGAGGATTATATTTATCAAAAATGTACAGCAAAAACATAAATAATCTTAAGGCTTTATGTTTTTCATTATGTAACACAATGTTTTCCAACTAGAATGAAGTAAAGGCTGCTGTAAAAGGGGTCTGACACCATAACGTCTGAATACATATGGAATACATTATAACAGTGGAAAATACAAAAACGTTATTTCAGACAGTACTAATTATTAAGATTATTACTGTTGCAATATTGAACATGTTTTTAAAAATATGTTTCTGTTTTGGTCGTTTGTATGTTTGTTTGTTTCCAAAACATAAAAATGTCTTAGTGATTCCAATTTTAGTGGATGTACCACAAATAATTCATGAGGCTTTGGCCTATTTGAAGATTTCTGAAGCAAATTAAGCAATAAAGCACTGACCAGACAGTAAACAGCTCTCCAGTCACCAAAACAAAACAGTTCAATCGGATTAGACTTCCTTACAAAATATCATTAGCCCTTTATCAGGAATTCTGTTTACATAGTGAGATTACATAGCCAGACAGATTTTGCGTTTGTTTGTTTCATTTTGCTGATGCTGAGAGATAATTGTAAGTTTAATTGCGATGTATGTACTTTATGTTTACATTTACATTTATTCATTTAGCAGACACTTTTACCCAAAGTGATTTACAAGTGGGGAATACATCAAGCGATTAGTCCTAAAGAGGCAAAACGTCTTAGGAAGTGCTCATAATACCATATAGCAGGCATTGTTCAGATAAGTACAAGCTAGAAAGGGAAGAAAAGGAAAAGAGTAGAACAAATAGTATCGAAAGAGATGACTTGAAAGTTGTTAGGGAGTCAGCATTCCGGATAGCGATGGGAAGATTATTCTACCAGCCAGGAACGGTGTAAGAGAATGTTCTGGACAGTGATTTTGTGTCTCTTTGTGATGGTACAACGAGGCGTCGCTCACTAGCGGATCTCAGAGTTCAGGAGGAAGTGTAGATTGGTAGCAGTGAATGGAGGTAGGCGGGCGCTGAGCCTGTGGCTGTTTTATATGCAAGCATCAGTGTCTTGAATTTGATGCGAGCCGCAACCGGGACCCAGTGCAGGGTGATAAAGAGAGGTGTGACGTGGGCCCTTTTGGGCTCGTTGAAGACCAGTCGTGCTGCTGCATTTTGAATCAGTTGTAGAGGTTTGATTGTGCATGAAGGAAGACCAGCTAAAAGAGCATTGCAGTAGTCCGGCCTAGAAATGACCAGGGCCTGGACAAGATGTTGTGTTGCCTGCTCTGTTAGAAAGGGCCTGATCTTTCTAAAGTTGTGCAATGCAAACCTTGCAGTTTTAGCTATATGGTCTTTGAAAGTCAGCTGGTCATCAAAGATTACACCAAGATTTCTGAACTTGATGGGGTAATTGTTGATTAACCCAACTGGATGGTGAAGTCATGCTGTAGAGTCGGAGTGGCAGGAAAGACAAGGAACTCAGTCTTTGCCAGATTGAGCTGCAGATGATGTTCTTTCATCCACGCCGAGATCCCTGCAGCTACCGTTGGATTACCTGGTTGAAATGAAAGATGTCATCAGTATAGCAATGGTAGGAGAAGCCATGTGCCTGTATGATGGGTCCCAGTGATGTAGTGTATATGGAGAAGAGGAGGGGTCCAAGAACTGATCCCTGGGGAACCCCAGTGACCAGATGATTTGGTTTTATGTTTGGTTTATGTGTGGACTATACTGACGAAGCACAAATTATTGAATGACGGCTGTAGATTACACACTAGCTTTCAATGAATTTAGGATTTTCAGAGTTCACAGTATAAAAACTGAGCACCATGTTGACGGAAATGGACACACGAGTATCAGTCAGCGTAACCCTGGAGTCTGGGTCAGAGTCACGTTGACATCCTCAGCATCTGATGACGTAACCTCTCTGTCGTCATCTGAAGTGTTCCCGTAAACACACTCCAGCCTGTACCTCTGATCAGAGTGTCATTTAAAGATGAAATGAAACATAAAAAATAAAATGTACTTAAATAGGCATGCAAAGGACTGTTTTTTTTTTTAAGCAAGACAAACGGTTTACTGACCTTAAAATTTTAGCGTGATCAATTATGTGCATATACACATAATTAATATGACATACTACAAATATTACAAACTTTAAATTACACATAAAATATTATATTAAAATTATATTACTTAATTGCTATTTAAAGACTGAAATGATTAAAGCAAGTACTTCTTGACCATAAAAATGATTTTTCAAAACCAGTTGATTTGTGGACTGATATTTAAAACAAAAAAAGAAAAGAAAACAGCAGTGACATGCAATTTATCCAACAGCAAGGCATTAGTACTGTATTTATAGACTAAGCCTTTGGACCGTCAATGGAAGTGGTACTTACTTTCATCCACTCATCCCTTTCATGGCGGTCATAGTTCAAAGCAGTCAGACTCAACAGGCTTTAAATAGCATCCATTTTTGAAAATGAGCACCAACTTTAAACCCAACAATAAGGTTACAAATCATTGGCAGCTCTGTCCACACATACACTCACATGGAAGGTACGAGTGGTACAGTACGGGGGTGAGCGCTGCTACTTCCTGAGGTCAGAGACGGTGCGGTAGCCAGATGAATTGGGATGCTTGAATGGAAAAGCCACTAATTGGATGAGGTGGGTGGCCACGGGTAAAGCAGGATTATGTCTGAGCATCAGATAATCAGATTATTCCAGAAACAGATCTTGCTTTTTTAACTACTTCACCGTAATCTGTCACACAATGTCATGCCTCTACACCAAGACTACGTCTTAGTAGTCTTAGTATCGTTTATCTGTACCTAGTCTCTCTTGCGTTCTTTGTGTTTCTGATTTTCACACTCATATTTTTGTCTTCTGTGAGACACCGAAAATCCATTTTAATTTAGTTCATTTCCATTTTAGGTCTCAGTGCTTGGCTACTAGGTCTCAGGGAACATAATGGAGTTTCCTGCTTCTGACGGATATATCCAAGAAAAAGGACTTTGCACCTGAAGACTTGTGCTGTTTCAATACAGCATGGGGTTAGATGTAAGACTTGAAGTCAGCATGTCTTTGAAATGTGGGCATCTCTTCACACTCTTCTTCTTTATTGTGTCCGTCACAGGAATTCAAGGTAACAAAGTCAACTTTTATCACAAGACGGTAGATAAGGACAGAAAATTTGGTTTAAATGTTTAAATGTTACGGTCAAAAATGAGGCGGCACTTCTGGACATATATTGTGATTAGTACTGTAACTTACTGAAGAGATATGGAATTATTGGACACCAATATGTGTAGAATGTAACCAAATTTTGTTTTGATAAATAACATATAATTGTGTTTTAAGTTGTTTTCATATAGTGTTTTTTGCAAATTGTTTTAAATAAAACAACAAGAAGTTTCAAATATACCCTTGCAAATGACTATAGATGTGAACAGAATTGGAAAGTAGAGAAAATTACCATAAATTTAAAAGAATAGATCATGTGGGCTTTTAGCTTTTTTCTCCCAGTAATGCCCTCTATCACCAAACAACAACAAAATTTAACATGTGTCCTCAGATTGACCTGGTGTCTACAGATTTTAGGAACAAATGTTTTGCATATTCACAAGATACATAAAAAATCTCTAGATGATAATCAACAGGCAAATTCAACATGTGGACAAATTCAGATTCACTCTTTTCACCAAAACGCATTTGACCTTCGAGCAGTGAAGAAACAAATCTGCAAGCAATGAATAATATCCTAGCTGTGGCAAAAGACTGTGTATTGTAATTCCATGGAGGTTTTGGGAGCCGAGAAATCGTAATCTCATAAAGAATATTTTAACCGAAATATGGCAAGCTACAACAAAGTTACTAACCTTTTATTTTTGACGAATTAATTTTTTGTTGTTGTTCTTACAGACCGAAGCAGGCTAAATCCATCAGAGTCCCTTCCCGCTATCAGCTTAACAAACCTGCCAAACCCACCAAAGCAGAATTCGGGGGTGAGGACTATGTATGAAATGGAAAAGCATCGCATCAAGAGGTCAGAGTTCTTCCATTCAGAGGTGAAAGTATGTCCACAGGAGACAATGAGGGAAGTCATAGCAAGCCATCAAACATACTACACACTGAGAGGTAACTCACGCATGTAAAACATGTAAAAGGAATATCGTCTATGTTAGAAAGTTTAACCCATTTAAATGCATCTGCGGTTTTGTTTAGTGCATTGGCTCTTAACCCTGTTCCTGGAAGCTGCCCTCTAAACTCTGTACAATTTGTATGTCTCCTGTAACAAACAGACCTGATTCAGGTCATTAGCTCATTAGTAGAGACTTGAAATGGGTGTGTCAGACAAATGAGACATCCGATTTGCCTGTAGCATGTGCTAGTAGTACTGCTGGCCTTCTCCTTAAGGGTGTTTTTCACTTATATTAGATAATTCAGAACTGTTGAGCTTGGGTTTGTAAATAAAATTACCATTAACAAAGAACAAACAAAAGTGCTTTTGTACCCCTTTTCAGTATGTGAATTAAAGTGAGAAAATAAATAATTTTGTTATATGATCCAAAAACTGGACACATCTATGTGAAACGGACAGTCATTTTAAGTCACAGTTTGGGAACAGGCAGCAGAGACAGACAGAGACGGACCAAAAACTTGCAAGCCATATTGTTTCACATTGTAAATTATCATAAATTTCACCACAATAAAATGCCTGCCTTGAAAAATCAGTACATCAAACAGAAGTATGTCCAAATCTGCTGTACATTAAACTATGCCCAAATTACATACTGTATTCACTGAAATGTTCTTTTCAAGTTAGAGAGAGAGAAGAAAAGAGAGGAAAAAAAATGTTTTATTATGCATAAATAAATAAGCAGTTAGTCATAAAATAGACCCATCTATGAGAACTGTATTAAGATGTAGAGAAATATTCCCAGTACGCTATGTATCAGAGAATAAATGGGTATAATTAGTCAAAATTACACAAGTAATTATTTATGAAATATGAAATACCTTTGTTGTGTAACTTCAGTTTTATTTCTTTGCAATTTAGAAAAATATATTTTACCTACCAATCCGATCCAGAAAGATTTTTACGTACACTGTAACATTTCTCACCTGAACACTTATTTATTTACCTTGTCAGTTTGCCAGGAGGCTGTATGGGAGGCGTTCCGGATCTTTCTGGACAGAATTCCGAGCAGCTTAGAGTACCAGAAATGGGTCCACAAATGCCAGCATGACTCTATGTGCATCTCAGATCTCGCCATGAATTTCAGCAATTCACAGGAACACTTAGACATGATCTACAGGGTAAACTAATAAAAAAATTCACATAATACTGTACAGTCAAAAGATGCCATATAACATATTTTAAAATAAATTAAAGGAATGGTTCATCTCAAAAATAAAAATTTGTTGAAAATTGACTCACCTTCAGGCCAGCCAAGATGTATATTGGTGTGTTCCTTCATCAAAACAGATTTAAAGAAATTTAGCATTCCATCACTTGCTTGCCAATGGATCCTCTGCAGTGATTGGGTGCTATCAGAATGAGAGCTGATAAAAACATCACACCATTTTAGTCCATCAATTAACATCCTGTGAAGTGAAAAACTGCACGTTCATAATCTGTAGTAAATCTTTGTCTAGTAAAAAGGTCCATCTCCTGTTGTCCTCTCACATCAAAATCCACCAACATATTTGTTTAGAGCTGTTTTGGACTGTTTTCACCTGTAAACAGGCAAAATGACTTTTTTACTGGAGAAAGTAATATAGACAGAGATCTTATGTTTTAGCTGGAAGCAACCTATCAGCTATTATCAGCTATTTGGACTCTCATTCTGATGGCACCCATTCACTGCAGAGGATCCACTGGTGAACTAGTGATTTCTCCAAATCTGTTGCTGTAGAAATAAAGGTGAGTGTTCCGATGAAGAAGCAAATCATTTACATCTTGGATGGCCTTAGGGTGATTACTTTTTCATTTTTGGGTGAACTATTTAAACGTTTAGTCAAGCCAAATTTGTTTTGTAATGTGTTTGCTCTTCCTTTATAGAGGGTGAATATGAATAGTGGAAAATCAGAAAGGTAAGACTGCTCTTCTAAACACACACACACACACACACACACACAATCTATAGAACAAATGATGAACCGTGATTGTTTAATATCATTAAACATATTCATTTTACATTTATAGAAATATAACTGGAGAACCAACAACTCAACGACCACAAGGTATAGTTGAATTATTTTCAGTATTCACTAAGAAGTCCTTATCATTTTAGTAAATTTAACTAATCTCAATCTCTGTTGTTCAGGTTCAGAGGAAGTCCTGACTGAAGCAGCAGTAGATGAATTTGTTCCCACAGATCAATCTACTACTGTCAGCACTACAACAAGCACCTCTACTGCCTCACAGGTCTGGAGCACAATTTACTTTACATACTTCATTTACTTTATATACATTTACTATAAAAACTGGCAGCAGTACTTGACTGAAATGTATTTTTTAAAACATTGCTTAAAGTACAAGCAGCCTTTGCTCTGCTGTAATTTTACGCAATGAACATCAGGTCAATAAGTCTTGGCCTAAGCTTAACATAGACAGAATGTACAGATTTGCTAAATATATTGTGCATTATTTACCTCGTAGCTTTATTAGGTGTACAAATTCAAAGCCCATCAGAGCTATGTGCAGGTCCAGCTGCTGCAACAATGCACTGCTCTGAACTGTCTGCTGGAAAATGAGGGTTGCTGGTGGTGGCTGAGGTGTTTAATGTTATAGTTCAAACTAAAATTTGGAACTCAACTTGGAAATGTCTTTACTCCCTCAAAATCAAAGGGTCAAGGGTCTGTCCATGCAAACTTCCCTTGTCCATTTGATGAGGTGGAACACACTTCAAAATGGGAGCAGGGATTCCCCTGAGAGGAACTGTTTAGGGAATTCATGAGTGTGTCAAGGCAAAGTAGAACCTCAGTAATCTTGAAGACCTTGATTAGCTAGTTCAGGTGAGTTTAACTGGTGTTAAAGCTAAACTCTGCAGGAAGGTGGCCGTCCACCAGCAGAATTGGATGCCCCTGTTGTAGACAGTTGTTCTAGGGGCCACATTTACTAACAGCTTTGCCAGCGCAAACCCTCTTTTGGCATTAAAAAACTATTGTCAGAATTTAAAAAAAAGCGCAATAAAAAGGGTTATTTTTGCGGGTGACAAAAATAACAATATATGTAGGAGTCTCCCTTTAAGACAAAATTTAAGAGAAGAGACTATTTAAAATGAATCACACAATGTGATTTCCTAAGGTTTGCATAGCTTAGTATCTATATAAGTCTATAGAATAGTGCATAAATAGATTTGCAAGGGAAAAAAATATATAAATAGTAAAACCGCTCCATAGCGGATTCCAAGTCATCTAGGACCTATTGCATTCCATTTAAACCCATTGCATGGGTTCTGCCAGTAGTGGGCTTTTGCGTAACTTAAGCAATGACACATCTGAGGCCATGAAACAGAGGCCTGTTAGTGAGGAAAGTGAGGTTAGAGAGATTAGTGAGGAAAGGCAATCAAAAACTGAACTGTAATACAGCCCTTGTATGGCAGGTATGCTGAAGCAATTTGGAGCTAAACTTGGCAGGACAGGAACAGACACTCCTGGTTTACAATTCAGAAATAGATCTTACCTATGTGGATGCAGAGGTCTACTCCAGCTTTGTATCATGGACCTAGTGGATATAGTGTAGATTTGAGAGTCACTTCTCCTGCAAACTCTTTGACCCTTCTATTTATATCTGCACCTATGCCTTTCCACCACATTGATAACTTTACACCTAATTGTGTTGATAAATGTAGTCATTTTCTCACATCCTAGAAACCAAAAGATACATCTAGAATAGAGAAATGGCTGCCTCAAGTAACTTTAGAGCAAGATCTTTGAGTATGGAAAATCTTTCAAGCTTCTCACGGTGATGGAAGTTTACAATGTGCGGTTTTCTTGTATCGCAAAGCATCTGGCTTCAGTCTATCATTACTGCATGGGAGCCTGATTGCTGGTGATCACTACTGCAGATCAATGCCTCCAAAAATTGTCAGTGATTTATTTAGCCCTACAAAGCCCACTGATATGGTAAGACACAGTTAAGTAGGTTGGTAGAATATTGGATTTTTTCTCTCCAAGTAGCCAGGAATTTTCCAGTACATTGCATGGTTTAACTTAGTCATCTGAGGTTGATTCCAGCTTTGAACATTTTTGCTTTGGGATTTTTTTTAAATGCTTGCTATATTAGAGTCTTATAGCTAATAGGCCTTCCAAACAATTTTAAAGTAACATGCTATACCTGGTTTGCATCATCCTCATCTCTACATTCCAGAAAAAGAAGTAGCCCGAAGAAATCAGTTTCATTATACCTGATATCTTGGTTCCTTGCTGTCTTTGTTGGTGTTGAACCCAGTTGAACAGTCATGTTGTGGTTGACTGACAGGTTGACTCTGTCAAGGAGCTCTGTTTTCATAAGGTTGAGCTGAAGGTGGCATTTCTTTATCTAGGATGAGATGTCTGAAAGGCAATCAGAAATACAAGCTGAGATGGTGTTGTCAGGTTGGAACAACAGGTAAAACTGCATATCATCTGTAAAGAAATGATGAGAGAAGCCATTTGCCTTAATGATCGAGCTCAGTGAGGATGTGTATGTAAAGAAACAGAGGGAACCAAACACTGTACCTTAAGACACTCCAGTAAATGACTCAGACAGCCCTCCTCTCCAGGAAACGTCGAAGGATTAACTTATTAGGTAATACTAAAGCCACCTATTTGGTAGACTCTGTAATGCCCAGGTCAGAGAGGATCTGGTGATTTAAAGTGGCATTAAAGAGGACCAGCAGAATGAATAAAACTGATTATTTGGATTTAGCTCTTGCCAGCCACAGATATTCAGTTACGGATAGGGGTGCCTAACTACCATAGTAAAATGATTTTTTTGAGAAATAAACTAGCTGGTCATAAAACTGTAGGAACATTGTTGGACATCGTTTAAACCACAGCAGTTGAGCATTAACTATTTAAGTCTGGATGTCATACTAACCACAGGTCAGGAGCTGTAGTTCCAACCCCACCTTTGCAGTGTTGCCTGCGAATGTTCATTGGAACTATGATTTTGGGAAACACTGAATCGCAGAGCTATGCTGGTACCAACAGAACCATAGGCTAACAATGCTTTTTTTAAAAAAGTACCTGAGATTGTCATTGTAAAGGAAAGTAGAGAACTAACTGAACATAACCTTATGGGTTTTGACAGTAAAGGAAGCAGCGAGACAAGTTGGCTTTCAACTGCTGTAGAATTAAGTGTTAAGTGTGTTTTGTTTTTTTTTGCATTGGGGTTACCCGAGCCTGCTTAAGGGTCCACTTCCAGAACAACAATTTACAGATAATGTACTCATTCCCTTGTCATCCAAGATGTTCATGTCTTTCTTTCTTCAGTCGTAAAGAAATTATGTTTAAAAAAAAAAATTCAGGATTTTTCTCCATATAATGGACTGATATGGTGCCCCATGTCTGAACTTCCAAAATGCAGTTTAAATGCAGCTTCAAACGATCCCAAATGCGTAATGTTGTATGATATTGTTGAATGTTGTAAACGATCCCAACCCGAGGAAGAAGTGTCTTATCTAGCGAAATAATTGGTTATTTTCATAAAAATAATACAATTTAAATACTTTTTAAAGGGGTCACTGGATGCAAAGTTAACTTTTTCATGTTGTTTGAACATTAATGTTGATCACTGTTTCGATGCCGGAGCAGGGATGCAAGTTAGACAAGAATATTTCCGACTGAGTGACTGAGGTGTTGTGTTTTGCTGGATGTAACAATGAACATAGTGGTCGTCATTTACTCCCTTTCCTGATAACGTGCTAGCAAGTTCAATGGCTAAACGCGGCACATGCGGCTAAAGAAAACAGACTCGTCACTCCACAGAGAGAAGAGAAGGGCGGGGTGAGCAGAGCTCATCAACATTTAAAGCAACCTTGATCAGAACAGGATGATTTTTGCAGAGCTGATTTTGGCAACGTAAAAAAGGTGTTGTTTTACACTACCATTGAGAAATTTTAACCAAAGTATATTATAGACTTTTCATTAAGACCCTAAAGAAACATATCAACTTGTGGAAAATGGGCATCCGATGACCCCTTTAATGTCAAATGCTCGTCTTGTCTTTCTCTCACTGAACTCTGTGCATTCAGGTTCAAGACAGTTAAGGTATGTTGAAAAACAATCGTATTTTCTCCCTCAACTTCAAAAATCATTTCAAAATCATCCTACATCGCCGCAGAAGTACCGACCCAGTCTTTGCAAAGTGAACATGCAAAGAAGATCAAACACCCTTAACAAAAAAAGGTAGAACAGCGATATAGGGCGATTTTGAAGTTGAGGGAGAACATGAGATGGGAGTTTTTCAGGGTTTCAGAGTTCAGGGAGAGTAAAACAAGACGAGTATATAAATTGTATTATTTTTATGCAAATTTTATGCTCCTTCAAATACGGATAGAATCTTTTCAGTAGTGAGAGATGTATTGTTGATTTGTTGATATGAGTGAGAGTGGCTCAGATCTAGAAGATGAGGAACTGGAAGGTGGTGGCAGAGGATGGAGTATAGAGAATGATGTTCTGAACAGTTTGTAGGTGTGTAGTGGAGGAAAGGGAATTGTTTTTCAAATTCTTATTTCTGCACTTGCACAAATTCTTGAGTTAAAATGTTTAAAATAAAATATTTAACCCGGAAAGTTGTGAAAACCTTTTGGGGAATTATGGGGGAGTTATACATTGTTGCAGTAATTATTAAATAGTTCTTGTAATACATTTGCAGGAGTTGGATCTTCACAATGTAGTTCCAGAGCAGCCAGTACATCAAGTCATAGAATTCAGCGTTACACTGTTGGACTATGGGTATCAGGAGATACTGAGAGACACAGATTCACCTCAGTATCTTGACCTGTCAAGGCATCTTCAGGATCAGGTTTGTGCAAATGACCAAACAATGATCCACAATTCAGTGTTTTTGAGGAATGAAAGTGTGCATATGATTTTCTTTCAATAATACAGGTGCATCTCAAAAAACTAGAATATCGTGAAAAAGTTTAATTTTTTTTGTAATGTATCAAAAACTGAAAGTTTCATATATTCTAGATTCATTACATGTAAAGTAAAATATTTCTAAAGTGTTTTTGTTTTAATTTTGATGATTAGAGCTTACAGCTCATGAAAGTCAAAAATGAAAAAAAAAGTCTAATTTACATTTGAGTTTTATTAAACCTCCATCCCTACAGTATAAATTCCAGGTATCTATTGTTCTTTTAAACCACAATAACGGGGAAGACTGCTGACTTGGCAATGGTTCAGAAGACACCCTCCTGACGGTAAGTCACAGAAGGTCATTACTGAAACGGGTGGCTGTTTACAGAGTGCTGTATCAAAGCATATTAAATGTAAAGTTGACTGGAAGGAAGAAATTGAGTAGACAAAGGTGCACAAGCAACAGGGATGACCGCAAGCTTGAGAATACCGTCAAGCAAAGCCACATGGGAGAGCTTCATAAGGAGTGGACTGAAGCTGGAGTCAGTGCATCAAGAGTCACCACGCTCAGACGTCTTCAGGAAAAAGGGCTACCAAGCCACTCCTGAAACAGAAACAGCGTCAGAAGCATCTTACCTGGGCTAAGGAGAAATTGAACTGTACTGTTGCTCAGTGGTCCAAAGTCCTCTTTTCAGATAAAAGTAAATTTTTCATTTCATGTTGAAATTATGATCCCAGAGGCTAAAGGAAGACTGGAGAGACGCAGAATCCAAGCTGCTTGAAGTCCTGTGTGAAAGTTTCTGAAGTCAGTGAGGATTTGGGGTGTTGTGACGTCTGATGGTGTTGGTCCGTTGTGTTTTATCAAGTGCAAAGTCAATGCAGCTGTCTACCAGGAGATTTTGGAGCACTTTATGCTTCCATCTGCTGACAAGCTTTATGGAGATGCTGATTTCCTTTTCCAGTAGGGCTTTAGCACCTGCCCACAGTGCAAAAACCACCAGTGGTTTGCTGACCATGAACTTACTGTGCTTGATTGGCCAGCCAACATGCCTGACCTGAACCCCACTGAGAATCTATGGGATATTTTCAAGAGAAAGATGAGAAACAGTCGATCCAACAACATACAGATGAGCTGAAGTTTCAATAGTGCATCAGCAGTTTCACAGGCTGATCACTTCCATGTCACACCTCACTGAAAATGAACTTTTTCACAATATTAAAATGTTTTGAGATGCAGTTGTATATATAATTTACGCATTTCTCCATTTATGTGCTAAATGGAGTAATTTGTTCCTGCAAGCCTTAAAATCTCGGAGAAATTATAATTGCAAGAGCAAATTAACATGATTACAAGGCTGACAAAAAGAGTTAGTGTAGTGTATATCATCATATAGCCATCCACAACACATAAAATAACACTTAATTTCAACATTGACTCTCCTTATCCATTCTTATGCCAAGCATGCTGGGAACTAGATTTAAAAATGTTCACATTCTGTGAATCTGCTGGAGATTCTGGCAGTACTGGTTAATACATTTGCCTATACACTCATATAGGCAACATAAGATGATAAACTGCATGCTTGTTTGTTTGTTGCAGATGCAACATGCTTTTGCTGACCTACCTGGATTTATGAATGTCAGTGTTTTAAGAATTAGGTAGGTGTACTCATTTAATATGACTTCACTGTTCACAAACTTATCACCTGAGCTCTGAATTACTGCTGTGAAAATAATTATTTACATTGACACTAAATTATAAGCCTATTTGTGTTTGTATTCTTTTTCCATTTAATTAGGGTACATATCTGATAACTTGTTGCATCTGATTTTCTTTTTCTTTGTTTCATTTCCTATATGCAAGTGAGGCAGAAGCACGTAAAGGGTAAAAGTTAGATAATGTGTTTATATGTGTTGCATAATGTGTATAGTCTTTGTGTGCATCACCTTCAGCTTCTATTGCTTGGATAAAAATGCCCAAATATAAATGTACATTGCTTCTCTTTGTCTAGACCTGGAGGACTATCTGCAGTTTACACAGCTGTATTTGAGACTACCTCACCTACCATTGCTGATGTAAATCTGGATATTGGCACGGATGTTTCATCTACAGGACCAAGTCTGAAGGATATGATAGTTAAAGCACTGAGCAAAAAGGCATCTCTTCTTGATCTTAATTCACTGACCTTTGAGACAGGTAAATGTATATGCAAAACAAACAAATAATAATAATAATAATAATAATAATAATAATAAATTCCATTTACAATTCATTAAAAAACATCTTGTTTGATTATCATTGCATAGTATTTATAAGTTGTGTACACATTTTCTCTCATCAGGCAAAGACCAGTTCTCAACCATATTGCCTGTCACTGAGGTTTCTGAAGACATTATAACTGAGGTGACTAATGTCAATTATCATTAAGTAATTAGGAACAAGAGACCTTTCTACACTGTCAATATAGTCATGGCTAAAGGGCCACAGGTCACAGAGAAATGCTTGTGATGCCTTTCATATTGACATATAGCATAGCTTCAAGTGCTTTATTGCTTAAAAAATTAAAAGTATCATCCACTAAAATATATATTTGTAAACTATATACATGTAAACTAAGGGTTAATAGTAATATATACAGCAGCTGGGGAACACTTGATACCTGCAAGTGAATTGCATATTTTATTTAGACTGCAGTGCTGTATCAGCCAATCAGCATCCAGGACCAGATCTATATGTTTGAATTCTTTTGTTCTCCTTGTTACTTATTTTATATGTTTATGAAACAGAGTTAACATCTTTAAATGCAATAACATAATTGCACAACTGTTTGCAATTTGCAGCCCTTCGATCAAGGTTCATATGGTGACCTCAGTTTTCCAACAAAAGGACCAAAGACTGAAGTTCATTTTTCATCAGATGACAATGAGAATATTTTGGAGACCATTTTAGACCCACCTTTGGACACAGACCGCACCACAACAGTAAAACCAGAATCAGAAACAGTTGAACCTGACAGTGATGCAGTCATTATACACCAGCTTGAAACTATTGAAGTGGAAACTGGTGAACTCATAAAGGAAATTTTTCAAGTTCCACCAGTAGAGGAAGTTCAAAGTGAGGATGACAGCAAACCGGATGTTATTGCTGATAAAGACAACAATTTGACTCCAACATCTTCAGCTGCTGCCTCAGCAATACCCCCGAGTAAAGAACAGCCTAGAACTACAGAGAAATCTACACTAGATAGTGATTTTAACCTAAACACGATACCAGAAGATGACATCATATTTCCCCCAGTAACCACCGCCCACATTTTGTTCACCACTGCAACAACCATTAGTCCTAGGTCTGAACAACCAAAGATGGCTGTCACAACCGACTTTAGCATCACTCTGCAACCTTCAACTGAACCAATTGATCCAATAACTGAAGTGACAGATTCTAATGAAATTCCAGAGGTGCCTCAACCAGTGGACACTGGAATGGCAGTAAAGGAAGATGAGACCATAGTGGTGATGGCTGAACCAGAGGACGAGACCAAGTCTGAGGTTGATCTACCTGAGGTAGAGGTTGTGACAACAGAAACTGTAGAAGTAACTGGATCTAACAAAGATACTGATGTAACTGAAGACGTTGTTTTAGAAGATCAGGTATTACGACCTGAAGAAGTGACAATAGTAACAGAAACTCATGCTGAGTATGGCACTTTAGAGCCTGTTGGAACGGCTGTCCTACCAGAACCAGAGCATGAGATTGGAAAATCAACTAAACAGGATGAAGTAGCAGAACCTGAAGAAAAAGTTTTAGAGGCAGCACCAGAGGTCATTATAGAATCAAAAGAAGATGTTCGGGAACATAAAACTGATGTGGAGATTAAAGTGAAACAAGAGGATGATGTTCAAGCGACCAGTAAGCCAGAAACTGAGACAGTACAACTTGAGGAGGATCTTCAGTTAACAGAAGAAGGCGAGAGGGTGGAACCTGAAAGAAAAGCTGATGAATCCGAACCTGCTGATGTTGTTGAATATGAAGGCAGCATCAAAACTGAACAGCCCGCTGTGGAGATCACGAGTGAAGTTCCCAAAACTACTGAAGGTTTAACCAAACCTCCTGCAGAGATGATTAAGATTAGACCACCAGAGATTTCTGTCACAGAAATTTACCTGGTTGAGAATATTGATTATTACCAACCCGAAGATGGTGATAATTTGCCCTTTGTGCCAGATGACAGCATTCAACCAGGCAGAGACATTGGTAAACCTGAACATGTGGAAGGCTTTGGGGTTGAGGATCAACTCTCCAGACCTGAGATTAATGAGGGAGTTCTTGAGATACCAGATCTGGTTACAGAGGACAAAACCTCAGAACCAGAAGTGGCGGATGTTTTCCCTACTATACCAGCTCCCTCAGAATCTCTACCTGAAATGATCACAGAGTCCGCTTCGAAGAAAGATAAGGACTTACAATCTATTGTTGGACATACTGAGGAGCCACAGCTCAAAGAGATGGGTGAGAGATCTACAGTATTTGATTCTCAATAAAAAATGTGTTTTTTAGAATTAACTTTGAAAATGTCTGAAACACCAAACTATTTTGTACTTCAAATCTAGTTTATAACCTATCATTAATGATTTCTCAGAAGAAGACACTCGGACAGAAGATCTCTTTATAGAACAAGAAGAGACCACATCACTACCCATGGAGAAGCTCGCAACTGATCCACCTTTGACTGCTTCACCTACAGACTTAGACCTTTTTAAAGGAGTCCTAACAGATTTATCAGTCATTACACAAACACCTTTGGAAAAGGATTATGATTCACCAACTGAAAAAGTGCAATCAACTGTCGTCCAGGACTTACCGTCTGTTGTTGGAGATACTGAGGTGCCACCACTCACAGAGACAGGTGAGAGAGCTACACTGTAAAATCCAATAGTTTACCTTACTTAGATTTAATTAGTTATCTTTACTTAGTTGCTATACTTACTAGGTTTTATTAAGTTACAGCTACTTTCAAGCGAGTAAAAGTTTACTTACTACTTTGAGTGACGCTTACTTAAAATATTCAAGTAGCCACAAAGGAACCAATAACATTAATAAACCAGTGAGAGGCAGCAGTGCACTAATATGTTGCTAATTTGCAAAATAACAACAGAAGAAGAAGAAAAGCAATTTTTTTTTGAGGTGGCAATTGTTAATCTGCAGTTATTTTTCATAGTTACATTCACTCATTTCCCAAAGTCATCTTGAATGTTGTTTCAATACAACTATATATTTGAGAGAACATCACATAAGCTGACTTCATAAATTGATGTTGATTTTCGTAAAATGTTGTTGGTGTGTCTTATTTTATTTATTTTTATTATTATTATTATTATTTTTTTTTTAATTACTTACCATTATAGTGATTAATGTTCCGTTTGGTTGGGCACTTGGAACTTTGCTTTTCTTCTTATAATTTTTTTCCTATTGATGCAGCAATGCAACATGAAGTCATAGTTTTTGATTTCAAGGGAAGAAAAGTAATAAGTTGGTTGCTTTTAGAAGGTAACCTTCGAGTTCTGATATTTCGATTAGCTAAATCTTTCCAATTCTTTAGCTAATGTATTTTTTATTTTTATTAATGATCTTTTTCAATTTTATTGTTCTTCATAAACACCTTGAGAAACTTTATTGGGTTGAGACAATCTTTTAATATTTGTGGTAATGTGCTCAAGTCACAAACTTCAACATTCAGCATGTGAATCACAACAATGGTAACAATTCAATTTTATTTATTTTTATTAATTGTGACAATAACCATTATATTATTTTATTTTCTCTTTTTGTTGTGTTACTGCTGACACAAGTCAGTAAATAAAATTAGCAAATAAAAACAACAACAGTAAAACAAAGCAATTGCATAATTTATTCATGCCGCAATGCACTCTGGGAGTGAGTAGCGATACAAAGTCAAGTGTAAGCCTAAAGTAAATGATCAAGTACCCCCTACAGTTCTTTTTTAGTTACTAGAGCTCCCGTGTAAGTAAACTATACTAACTAAGCATTTGTCAGTACAACATACTATTCTTATTTCACTTTACTTAGTTTTTTTAAGGCAATCGGTTTGCATGCTTTTTTTAAGTAAGCCCAACTAATTAGATTTTACAGTGTATATGTGTTTCTATAATAAAAATGTTTGGTCAAACATATTTTTAGAAATATCTTTAGATATTTAGAAAATGTCAAGTTTTAGCTATCTGAAACAGTGACATATTTATAGTTCCCAATCACAGATCTGATTACAAAACTCTACAGGCTCTCTAATTAGGGCCAGAGCACCAGTGGTGCTCAGTTTCTTCTTCTTCTTAACCTCCTCCAAAAATCGCATTTTTGAGGGCCTAAACATGCTCAAAAACTCGTGAAACTTTGCACACACCAAAAGTGGTAAAAATGTACTACTGATATGGCTTTTAGAAGTGGGTGTGGCAAAATGTCATCTATACAATTTCAGCAAAGTGCCCCTCAAGCTATATTTCACATACATGTACAGTTCTGTGCCATTTTCAGATGTTGTATTTGAACAGACTCCTCCTAGACATTTAACCAGATCAACACCAAATTTGGTCAGTGTAATCCAATTCCCTTTGTGACATTAAATTGCAAAGATCTTGCATTTTCGTTGAAGGGCGTGTCCGTGGTGGCCTGACAAACTTTGATGTTTCACCAGTAAACAAGTTGTTATAATTCAGGCATACAGTACAATGTTCGATCTGCACCAAAATTCATGTTTCATAACACATGCCCATGACCATATTCAGTTATAGTCATAGTGCCACCTGCTGGCAACAGGAAGTGGCATTTTTTAAGCTGTAACAAACTTCTCATAGAGATTTAATGACATCAACATTATATTTGGTCAGTTTACTGTAAAGGCCTTTGCGATGTTAAATTGCCAAGATCTTGAGTTTTTGTTAAAGGACATGTCTGTGCCGACCTGACAAAGTTTGATATTTCACCATGTAAAAGGAAGTTCTTATAACTCAGCCATACAATGTCTGATCTGCCTCAAACTTCACCTGTTCCATAAAAGTCCTGGCCTGAACACATCTAAAGGCCAAAATTCTGTTACAATTAAAGTGCCACCTGCTGGCAACAGCAAATTACTTGTTTTCCACTACCTTAAACATGCAATGTCCAACCTACACTAGACTTCACATCTTTGGTAAGAGCCCAGGCTTGAAGACATCTACATGCCAATATTCAGTTATAGTCATAACGCCACCAGCTGGCAGCAGGAAGTTTGGCACATATAAATGACTTTGACATATTCCTCCTATATTTACCACTTTAAATGCATATTGCTCACCTTTCGCTGTTTTCCTAAAGCCACGGGTAGCAGTGAGCCCGGGTGCAATAGCCCTTCCAACGCTGTTTGAAGCTTTAATTTAAATTTGAAACTGGAGTCGAGGCAGAATAACGGGCTAAAAGTAAATAAGACAATCAAGTACAGAAGTGACAGCAGCTGCTTTAGGTCTTCTACCTCATTTTTTTTAGGATAAGAGAATTAAGATTTATGCTAAACAGTCATACTAATACTCAAAATGCAATTTTATCAAATGTAATTTATAACCTATTATTGATGATTTCCCAGAAGACACGCTGACAGAAGATGTCCTTGTAGAAAAAGAGAAAGAGACTACATCACAACCAATGCAGACACTTGCACATTTGACAGCTACACCTGAAGACTTTGACCTTTTTGATATAGTCCCAACAAACGTATCCATTGTTATGCCAACTCCTTTGGAAAAGGATTATGATTCGCCAACTGAAAAAGTAGAATCGACTGTTGTGCAGGATTTACCTTCTGTTGTTGGAGGTACTGAGGAGCCAAGGCTCACAGAGACGGGTGAGCGATCTATATGTTACATGTGTTTCTCAATACAAATGTTTGGTCAAAGAGATTTTTAGAATTATATTTAAATTTGTTAACACGATAACCAAGTTTTAGCTATGATCTAAAACCCGGACACATGTATAGTTATTTCTATAGGCTCTATAATTCAAATTTAAGACTGGACTTGAGAATAAAAGGCTATATAAGAAAATAAACTCTAAAATCTGTAGGGGATAAGAGAATTAAGATTATTGCTGAACAGTCAAGCTGTTCCAAAAAATTAACTATTTTGCACTGCAGATGTAATTTTTAACCTATCTTTAATGATTCCCCAGAAGAAGACACTCGGACAGAAGATCTCTTTATAGAACAAGAAGAGACTGCATCGCTACCCATGGAGACACTCGAAACTGATTCACCCTTGACAACTACATCTGCAGACCTTGAACTATTTAAAGGAGTCCTAACAGATTTATCAGTCATTACACCAACACCTTTGGAAAAGGATTATGATTCACCAACTGAAAAAGTACAATCAACTGTTGTCCAGGTTTTTCCCTCTATTGTTGGAGGTACTGAGGAACCACAGCTCACCGAGACAGGTGAGAGATCCATGCTATATTATGTGTTTCTCAATACAAATGTTTGGTCAAAGACATTTTTAAAAATGTCTAATTCTTTTCTTATTTAAATTTAATACTGGAATTGAGGCATAAAAAAGGCTAAAAGAAAATAAAACAACCAGTCATACTGGTGCACAAAATTTTACTGCTTCAAATGTAATTTATAACCTATCACTAATGGTTTCCCAGAGGAAGACACTCTGACAGAAGGTGTCCTTGTAAAACAAGCGGAAGAGACGGCATCACAACCCTTGGAGACACTTGCACCTTTGACAACTACACCTGCAGACTTTGAACTTTTTGATGTAGTCATAACAGATGCATTTACAGATGATTTACCAACTGAAAAAGTACAATCAACTGTTGTCCAGGAACTTAATTATACGAAGACAGAACATGACAAAGTGCTGAATGTGGAAACTGAGGAAGTTGTCCCAACAGATGTATCAGTCGTTACTCCACCATCTGTAGAAAAGGATTACGATTCACAGACTGAAAAAGTACAACCAACTGTTGCCCAGGACATTGTATTTGAGTCAGAAAATGACAAAGTGCTGAATGTGGAAACTGAAGACCCATTTATCCATTTAAAAGACTTAGCCACTGAATTAGACCAAATAGATGTAGTAGGTACAGAGACCATTGACCTCTTGAGTTATGACAATGGATATTCTTTTCCAAATGAAGGATATCCCTTGGAGACAACAAAAGCACCATTACTGAAGTATTTCACAACTCCTTCAATGACCACCGCTAGCAAAGGCAAAGAACTAGTTGTGTTTTTCAGTCTGCGTGTCACAAACATGATGTTCTCTGAAGACCTTTTCAATAAGAGCTCTGAAGAATACAGATCACTGGAAAACAAATTTGTTGAACTGGTGAGTGCAGCGGTTTCGATTTCTTTTAGCTTATTATTAACATCTTTAACTAAGGACTTCTCATTAATAGTGAGATATTACATTAAGAGGACATACTTTAACTCTTTATTTCTTTGATTCGTTGAAACAATTTCTTATAGTGAACATCACTATCACAGTATTTTTTCTTTTCAAAGATGAATGATTCTGCTAACTCCTGCAGTTTTGCATGGTGAACATACATAAACTATGTTTTTGTCTCCTCTGTGCACAGCTACTCCCATATCTACAGTCTAACCTAACAGGCTTTAAGAAGTTAGAGATCTTAAACTTCAGAAACGGAAGTGTGGTGGTCAATAGCAAGGTGAAATTTGCCAAGTCTGTACCGTACAACATTACTCAGGCTGTCCAGCATGTCTTGGAGGAGTTTTGTGATGCTGCATCCCAGAATTTGGACATAAAGATTGACAGCCATTCCCTAGACATAGAACCAGGTAAGAGTCTTCATCAGTTCATTAGTTCGCTGGCCATTTCTGTTCATTTCAAACTGCATCAGTCTGTCTAGAAAGCAGAAACATGGAAAGAATTTCTCTCAGAAGCTCAATAAATTGCTACAAGAGAGATGAGTCTAATTTCTTCTTTCATTTTAGCTGATCAAGGTGACCCTTGCAAGTTTCTTGCCTGCAATGAATTTTCCAAATGCGTGGTGAACCTCTGGACAAAGGAAGCGCAATGTTTATGTGACCCAGGCTACGTAACGGTGGATGGACTGCCATGTCAGAGCCTCTGTGTGGTCCAGCCTGATTTCTGTCTCAATGGAGGAGAGTGTGAGATTGTACCAGGTCATGGTGCCGCTTGCAGGTACCTCAGAGAACAACCACATATAGCTGTGAACATTTAGACTCCACAATCTAAATTCAATTCTGTTTTGGAATTGAATAGAATGCTTGTCTGTAATGTGAGATCTAGTATTTTCTAATTAGGTAAATCAAGTTTCTGACTATACGTTGGCAAACTTGACATTTTTGCCAGTACTCCAGTATTTTTGGTAGCTTTTTTGATAATTTGAAGTTTTCAATGAAACGTTACTCTGTTCTGTGGAAATATGTAAACACAATGATGTCAATGTGTAGCTCTGATGGTTCTCTTTAAGAATAATCCTCCACTGTACATGTTCTAACTGTTTCTCTCGACCCTTTTAGATGTCCTGTAGGTAAATTCTGGCAATTTATCGGGGAGAGATGTGCAGAGCTGGTCTCCGTGACACTAGACCCCTTTCTTTCCCTAGTGTGCCTCGTGGGGGTGCTCACCTTTCTTTATGCCATCATTTCTCTCTTGTTATCTATGTGCAGGAAATGTGTACGGACCAGAAAGACACTAACTCTAGTGTAAGCAGGTCTTTTTTCGTCAGAATTTCTGAAATTTTTGCGGTCAGATAATTTGTTTTATCAAGTCAAGACATAGAGTTAAATATATCTTTAAAATATTGACTAGTCAAAGATGAATAAAATAATGGCATCATCAGTACTGCATAAGCAGTTTTTAAAGTATTTATTTTGTAAAGGAATGGTCCAGGTCCAATACCCAATGATTCTGTTATATGTAGACCAAGTCAAACTGTTTTACAAACTAAGAAAATAAATTGTTTATTCCTGACAAAAAAAAGCATATGGATTATATTTATTTGAAGACATATATTAGGATAACTATTCACAGTGAATTAGAAATATGGCACTTTGATGACAGTGTTATTTACAAAATTGGTGTGTATAAAATGTCTCAAATATTTTCTTGCTTTCCTGTATATTCTTCATGTCATTTTACACCCTCTTTAGAGTTATCTCATTCTTCATTTTCATTCTGTGCCTTTTATCTTTGGGATATTATCTTTTCTTTGACTTAACAATCAGATGTTCCCCTTCCAGCCGCTCTGGATTAACTACTGAAGCTTCCACATGTAGAAATTCTGATAAAATTATTCAAGAATACTATTTAAAAACAGTGTAGAGTCATAAGAAATACGCATCTTCCTGTTTAACAGTGTTTTAAACTACAGGCATCTAATAAGGTCACAATCTGTTCTAAATACTTAAAACTAGTTTTGATATTTAATTTGGGATTGCAAGGCAGCTCTGTTTTGAAATCCCCATCTCACAGATATTTTCAGCTCTAGGTGGACTATTTTTGGTCTTTACTCACTTTACTTAGTAATTAGTTAATTTGAGTTAATCTTCTTTACATCTACATTGCTAGATATACATTTATTGTTAGGAAATTGTTAGATGTAACGGTCTTTTTCTTGGTTTCTACTTCTACAGCATTGTTCCATGGAATTCCCACACTGAAATTCAACACACTCTCATGACAATTAGTACTGAACTAATTTACATTTTGATAATTTTGTACAATGTCATTTATACATGTATGTACATTGTTTTCCTGTAATTATATAATTTAACAGAAAATATACACACATCAGGCATAACATTATGACCACTGACAGGAGAAATGAATTATCTCTTCATCACGCCACCTGTTGGTGGGATATATTAGGCAGCAAGTGAACATTTTGTCCTTAAAGTTGATGTGTTAGAAGCAGATAAAATGTGCAAGAGTAAGGATTTGAGCGAGTTTGACAAAAGCCAAATTGTGATGGCTAGACGACTGGATCAGAACATCTTCAAAACTGCAGCTCTTGTACGGTGTTCATGGTCTGCAGTGGTCAGTATCTGTCAAAAATGGTCCAAGGAAGGAACAGCGGTGAACTGGTGACAGGGTCATGAGTGGCCAAGACTCATTGATGCACGTGGGCAGTGAAGGCTGGCCCGTGCAGTCCAACTCAACAGATAAGCTACTGTAGCTCAAATTGCTCAAGAAGTTAATGCTGCTTCTGATAGAGAGGTGTCAGAATACACAGTGTATCACAGTTTGTTGCATATGGGACTATATAGCCGCAGACCAGTCAGGGTGCCCATGCTGACCCTTGTCCACCACTGAAAGCACAAACAGCAGGCATGTGAGCATCAGAACTGGACCATGGAGCAATGGAAGAAGGTGGCCTGATGAATCACGTTTTCTTTTACATCAGGTGGATGGTTGGGTGTGTGTGCGTCGCTTACCTGGGGAACACTATGGGAAGAAGGCAAGCCCACGGATGCAGTGTGATGCTTTGGGCAATGTTCTGCTAGGAAACCATGTGTCCTGCCATCCATGTGGATGATACTTTAACAAGTATACCACCTTCTTTAGCAATGCTGCAGACCATGTACACCCTTTCGTGGAAGCGGTATTCCCTGGTGGAATTCCTTCTTTCAGAGGGATAATGCACCCCGCCACAAAGCAAAAATGGTTCAGGAACGGTTTGAGAAGCACAACGAGTTTAAGGTGTTGAGTTGGCCTCCAAATTCCCCAGATCTCAATACAATCAAGCATCTATGGGATGTGCTGAACAAACAAGTCCGATTCATTGAGGCCCTACCTCACAACTTACAGGACTTGGACGTGCCAGATACCAGAGCACACCTTCAGGGGTCTAGTGGAGTCCATGGCTCAACGGCTCAGGGCTGCAAAAGGGGGACCAACACAATATTAGGAAGGTGGTCATAATATTACGCCTGATTGGTGTAAGCTACCAGTTTTGCCATAAAGCAGGACTTTACTCAAGGAAACCAAATCCAGCATGTTCTAAAACAAAGCCTGTTTTGCATCTAAAAAACCTTTACTAATGTGTCTTTTTTACAGAAATTGTGATGCATCACACACACCTGTGAATTTGTCCTTGGGATATGACATGTTCTTTCCCCCTCAGGTGATATTGATGTCTTTGTTTGCCTTTCGAAATCTGGGCTTCATATTGTTGTATGTGCTGTCCTGTTTTATAGAGGCCGAGACCAGACCACCATACCAGGCCTGACGAATTAATCAGAAGATTTACACATTGTAATGACCGTCACTGAGGTAAGTTCAGATCTCTCATGATATCACCTTGTGTTGTGGATGTAAAACATCTGTAAAACATTTGATAAAATGCTTAGACTAATCTTACAAGTCATCAGATTTTTTTTAAGTCAGTTACATAAATGCATAGATTGGTTTAATTTGAATTCTAAAAGTGTGATTGATCACCCTTTGAATAATTGCTAGTAGTTCTCAACAGTGACTGTATGGCCACAGGTCTCACTTAATGTCATGTTCTTGTGTTCTAATTTCATGTTGTGGAGTTTAATTAATTGCTAAATTTGTCACAGGGTTTTAGCAGGACTGCACATTTGTGCAATTCCATTAATTCCATTAAGGATGAGATTATAAATGATATGGGACCCCAGACCACAAAACGACATAAGGGTACATATTTTGAAATTTAAAGCTGAAAGCATATGAAAGCTGAATAGTTTTCCATTGATGTATGGTTTGTTGTGATAGGACAATAATTGGCCAGATACAACTATTTGAAAATCTGGAATCTGAGGGTGCAAAAAATCAAAACACAGAGAAGATTGCCTTTAAAGTTGTTCAAATAAAGTTCTTAGCAATGCATATTTCTAATCAAAAATTAAGTTCAGATATAATTACGGTAGGAAATTTACAAATATCTTCATGGAACATGATCGTTACTGTACTTACAGTGGGGGGAATTTTTTTTTTTTTTGATCCCCTGCTGATTTTGTATGTTTGCCCACTGACAAATAAATGATCAGTCTATAATTTCAATGATAGGTTTATTTGAACAGTGAGAGACAGAATAACGACAAAAAATCAAGAAAAATGCATTTCAAAAAAGTTATAAATTGATTTGCAAAGTTATAAATTAAAATTTGCAAGATTTCTGGTTCCCAGGTGTCTTTTATACAGGTAACAATCTGAGATTAGGAGCACTATCTTAAAGGGAGTGCTCCTAATCTCAGCTTGTTACCTGTATAAAAGGAAACCTGTCCACAGAAGCAAGCAGTCAATCAGATTCCAAACTCTCCACCATGGCCAAAGACCGAAGAGCTGTCCAAGGATGTCAAGGACAAGACTACAGACCTATGCAAGGCTGGAATGGCCTTTAAGACCATCTCCAAACACCAAGAAACATAAAATAACTTTCAGTCTCCGTCGGTCTGGAGCTCCATGCAAGATCTCACTTTGTGGAGTTTCAATGATCATGAGAACGGTGAGGAATCAGCCCAGAACTACACAGGAGGATCTTGTCAATGATCTCAAAGCAGCTCAGATCTAAAGTTTGCCAATGAACATCTCAATGATTCAGAGGAGAACTGGGTGAAAGTGTTGTGGTCAGATAAGACTAAAATCAAGCTTTTTGTCATTAACACAACTCGCCATGTTTGGAGGAAGAGGAATGTGGCCTATGACCCCAAGAAGACCATCCCCACCGTCAAACATGAAGGTGGAAACATTATGCTTTGGGGGTGTTTTTCTGCTAAGGGGACAGGACATCACATCAAATGGACTATGGAGGGGGGCATGTACCATCAAATCTTGGGTGAGAACCTTCTTCCCTCATTGAAAATGGGTTGTGGATAGGTACTGTATTCCAGCATGACAATGACCCAAAACAAACGGCCAAGGCACAGTAAAGGAGTGGCTCAAGAAGAAGTACATTAAGACCCTGGCGTGGCCTAGCCAGTCTCCAGACCTTAATCCTACAGAAAATCTGTGGAGGGAGCTGAAGGTTCGAGTTGCCAAATGTCAGCCTCAGAACTCAGAACCTTAATGACTTGGAGAGGATCTGCAAAGAGGACAAAATCCCTCCTAAGATGTGTGCAAATCTGGTGGCCAACTACAAGAAACATCTGACCTCTGTGACTGCCAACAAGGGTTTTACCACCAAGTAGTGTTGTCACGGTACCAAAATTTCAGTATTCGGTACCAATACCAGTGAAAATCCACGGTTCTCGGTACCAATTTCGGTACCAAATCAAAACACAAAAACATGAATTGAACAACACACTATTTTTATTTATAACAAACAAAAATAAAACAAAGTTTTGACTTGGAAGCTGGTATTTTGAGCTGAGGTGATGAAGCATTTGCTGGAATCCCCATTTTTCACTGTATAAACTGGCACTTAATCCATACATGTGAATTCAGCAACAGCTCGGTTCAGTTTTCTTGCCTTTTTGTCATACTTCTGCTGCTCAAAAGCATCTGGAACCATTGTCTGCTTAGGAGTTTGGTTCGTGGTCTTCTTCAGCCTGCAGCTGTAAAAGGAAAATATAATATACTTCAGTAAAACAATGGGCTGAGTCTGACTAAATGCAATATTAGATTGACACCAGCTAAACAGAACTTTATATATAACTTTTCAGTAAATAACAAACCTCAGCTTTTTATAACAAAGTTAGATAAGATTACTTATACTGAGTGTAAGATATCAATGTTACACAGACGGAAACTGTAGTATTAAAAACACTTTACAAAAAGATAACATTTAACATGACTTAATAAACAAGTGTTACATAGCAATTATTCTCTTAATTTCAAAATGTATTCATAATTTATTTTAAATTAAAAGTTGTATCTGTTGACATTATTTCACGCACAATGAACAAACATGAACGATCAAATGTTTGTATAAAACAACATTCACACACATTAATTAATGTTCACTCACTGTAACTTGATGTTAGATAATATATTAAGTCATGTTAATGAATAGTATCTTTTACCAAACTATACAGGACTGTATTTGACTGTACTTTTATTTAATCAAACTGCGCAAACTATATTTCATAGCCAAGAACTGCTTTTCTGATGGACCGATTTTAAGGCATTAACCATACATTTGTACATTTGTTCTCTAACACACATATTTTAGCTACACGGGTCATTTAAAAGCCTCAGGTGTGTAAAAATAGTACACTATCATGTCCTGTTTTTTTTTTTTTTTTTTTTTTTTTAATAAATGCTATAGGAGCATTAAACACTTAATAAAGAAGTTTATTCTAATTCTCGCGTTAGCATTAGCCGCGCTTATGCTAACGATTAACTAAGCAAATGACGATGTTTATTTAACGTATAATTTTTTATACAGAAGCTCTAAATATAAAATTAAATTAAAACTTACCTGCTTGAACTTTCATTAAATCTGGGTGTCGGTCTTTGAGGTGTTTTATTAAGTTCGATGTATTTCCTCCTTTTGAGAGAGAACTTCGATGACACCGTTTGCAAGTGGGTTTCTGATGATCTATGATGTTGCTCTTGTCATCAGTCGCAAATACAAAATATTTCCACACGTGGCTCCTTCCTCCTTTCTTTTCAACAAGCGGATTCAGAGCAGCCGCATCAGCAGCACCGCCGGTCGCTGTGTCTTTGTGCTTTTATGAAGAAGACGCAACTGCGCACTTTTCGCATAGCGCAGCAAGAACCGGGTTGACCGGGTGCTCGGTACCACCGGTACTTAAAGAAAACCTGGTACCGTAACATTTAATTTTTTTTAGTACCGACTTGGTACCGAAGTACCGGGTCTTTTGACAACACTACCACCAAGTACTAAGTCATGTTTTGCGAAGGGGTCAAATAATAATTTCACTCATTAAAATGCAAATCCATTGAAATGCATTTTTCTGGATTGTTTTGTTGTTATTCTCTCTCTCACTGTTCAAATAAACCTATCATTAAAATTATTGAGTGATCATTTCTTTGTCAGTGGGCAAACATACAAAATCAATACAAATCGATAATTTTGAACCATACAATGAATTTTTGGCTATTGCTACAAATATACCCGTGTGACTTAAGACTGGTTTTGTGGTCCAGGGTCACATATTACTATATTACATAACTTTTGTAAGTAAAACTGTTTATTCACTCTGTGGTTTCAGGATATATAATAATAAATAGTAATAAATAAATAGTCCAACATAATTTATGTAGCTATTAGCTAAACATCCTATATTTATTGCACAACATCAAAAAACGCAAATCAACTTGATTCTCTTTTAACAGGGGTGGGACGTCACGTCATGCTGTCTTCCAATGGTGCTGATCCAGCCATTAAAAGACATTTTCTTTCCATGACTTCCCTCGATCCCACAACTCACAAGAGCTGTAGAATGAGTGGCCCAACATCCTGAACAGATGGAGAGCCAAGCTGAACTGCTACTGGTTGTGTTGCTTGTCGTTCTCATGAGAACATAAGAAACGAGCAGGTTTTCACACCCAGAAAGGTTTACAGGTTTCCTCACAATGAGGAAATTATTCTTCTGTTTGGTCATAATGTTAAAATCTTCTCATAGTATGTGACAATTTTCTTTTGGTGTATAATTACAAATGGTCTCACATGCATAGTGAATACATTTTTTGTTTTGTAGCATGGTTGTCTTGTGAAAAGAACTTTGTTGAATAAATTATTTGAACGAGCAACAACTGTAAAAAGATTCTAAAAGTTCTAAACAAAACATTGCTATATATTAGCATTTAATAGTTGTTTGTACTATATTAAATATATTTTTTTTCTCATTGTTGTTGTATTGTGAAACGTTATAGAAGGTAATTCCTGAAATGAGGCTCTCATAACTCTCTATGTATTTTTTTAATCATTGGTCACTTCTACATTTGGTACAATTGTGCTGATTTATATCTATATAAAATCTCAACTGTGTTTGTTGGAAGAAAACAGACAGCTTTATAAAGCTGAATATCTCATGCCTACACCAGCACCTTGTTTCGTTTCATACAAATCTTGATTTTGTATGTAGAAATAAATCTCATTTGCATATTGCTCTTATACATATTTGGTCTGATATCACAATTACTTCCCTTTTCTTGTGCATCTTATTGCGTAATTTGCAAAACACACATTTCATCGTTGATTTACAGTATCACAACATTAGGGACAATAACAATATTACAAGAAATCATATTATTAAAATCATTATTTTTTATTAAACATTTTTCATTCAAAGTCATAATTTAGTTGTCATTACTTACCAGAGTTATTGTATTTACTGTATTGTAGCTTTTGTAAATACTTTATGCAAGCAGTTAAACTCACAGTGAATAACAAAACTCAGAATAATGTAAAGTGCTGAACAATATCAGTATTTACATCTGCATGTCATCTTTATTTCAACGTGAGATTGATTTCAATGTTAGGAAAAGACTGTTGAATTTCTCTAAAGGAACAGTGCCAGTGAAGTATTTATGGATTACTGATCATTTTCATCATGTATCATACCAAAAATATTACATTAAGTAAATTATATTAAGAGGCAGTTTAGAGGCAATTACACTGTCAAGAACAGCAATTAAAGATCAATGAGATGATTCAACGCACCAGATATTCAAATAAAATCCAAAACAATTGAGACAGCTACTTAAAAAAAAACAAAAAAGAAAACTATTAAAAAGAACAAAACAGAAAGAATGTCGAAAGACTAAAAAACAAAAACCAGAAAGAATATTAAAAGTCTAAAAAAAAAAAGACTAAGTGAAAGTCAGTGCTGGTTACATAGGAGTTGGCAGACTTCCCTTATGCAACTAGAGCTGTGATGTATGTGTGTGTGTTTATTTGAGCATGCTCTGCAGCATAGCAGTGGCGTAGGTGGGTCGGGCCTGCCTGCTCTCGATGGCGTTTTTAAGGTATTCAATGCCTCCACAACGTTCCCAGAACTCCTCAAACTGGCGGGGCAGAATCTCAGCACCACGCTTCCGAGTCAAACCGGTCTCCTCCAGACTCAGCTCACACATCTCCATGTCATCCTTACCTATGAACACAGACACTCCACATTAGAAACTAAACCTAGAATGAAGCAATATATTGGCTAATATCAATTATTTATACTTGCTAGTATTCACACAACTACAGTGCAAAACACTGATGTTCTAAGATCTAATCAAAGCAAAATATAAAATGCAGGAAAAAAAAAAATAACATAAAGACTGCTTTGTGAGTACTGATAATAATTTAGTACTTGTTAAAGATAGCACCAATTTCGGCCATGCTGTATGCAAGTAATAAGCATGCATTGCTTTAAATCGTAATAGAGCACTAATGTTTGCAGTGTGAACGTAGCCTATTTTAACTGACCTAAAAGTGATAAACAGCTACATTTAAAGGAGAAGTCCACTTCCAGAACAAAATTGTACAGAAAATGTACTCACCCCCTTGTCATCCAAGATATTCATGTCTGTCTTTCTTGAGTCGTAAAGAAATTATGTTTCTTGAGGAAAACATTTCAAGAATGTTCTCTATATAATGGACTTGTATGGTGCCCGTGAGTTTGAACTTCCAAAATGCAGTTTAAATGCGGCTTCAAGGGGCTCTAAACAATCCCAGCCAAGGAAGAAGGGTCTTATCTAGCAAAACGATTGGTTATTTTCTAAAAAAATTTAAAAAAATAAAAATGTATATACATTTCAACCTCAAATGCTTGTCTTGTCTAGCTCTGCCATGTGCATGTGTACTCTGTGTAATCTGGGTCAATACAGTTAGGGTTTTTTTTCCTCCAACTTCAAAATCGCCCTATATCGCTATAGAAAAACTGACCCAGTGTTTACAAAGTGAACGTGCAAAGAAGAAAAAAAAAAAAAAAAGGTAAAAGAGCAATGTAGGACGATGGGCATTTGAGGTTAAAAAGTATAACATTTGTTAATTTTTTTTAGAAAATGGCCGATCGTTTAACTAGATAAGACCCTTTTTCCTCGGCTGGGATTGTTTAGAGCCCTCTTAAGCTGCACTGAAACTGTATTTAGGATGTACAAAGTCACGGGCACCACTGAAGTCCACTATATGGAGATAATTCCTGAAATGTTTCCTCAAAAAACAATTTCTTTACGACTGAAGAAAGAAAGACGACGCATGACAATGGGGCGAGTACATTATCTGTAAATTTCTGTTCTGGAAGTGAACTACTCCTTTAACAAGTTTTTTTTTTTGGTAATTTGATGCAAAGGTAATATAATACAAAATATAGTGTTGTAAATGTACAAAATAAATGTATAAATGTAAATGTATAAATAAAAAAACATGTCATTATAGTCTTGTGATAAGAGTCCATTTGACCAAAAAGTAGTGATGTAATAAGTCACACTGCTCTGCATTGATCTCATTATGTTAGAATTTGAAAAAAAAAAAAAGGAAAACACTGATACAGCTACCAGAGCGATAAACCAATAGCGATAATTATCGGTCGATAAGGAATTTCCTCGATAGAGTTCGATAAAGGCCACTGAACAGCGCTTGAATTCAGTGAAGAACACAAATGTCTGTTTAAAGCCAGATGAAACACCTGAGACTCGAACTCGCAACCTTCCGGTTACAAGCCCAACTCCCTAACCATTAGGCCATGGCTGCCCCCGTGGTAGTAGCGCTACCTGCACAGTGAATTAAATGTATCAAAGGAGGAGTAATGGAATATAATTACAATATTTTCTGTGATTAAGCTATATGCATTTATGAGGCGCTATATTTGTGGTTTTAACTGTTATTACGATCTATGGATGATACTATAGAAGAGCAATGGTTAATTAAAAAAAAACAAAACAAAAAAAAAAAAATTCAAATAGTCAGAATTAATTAATTTTCACCATATAAAAACTAGGTTGCTAGGTAATTTTTACAGATATTACTGATTTTGATAATGAACATAAATCTACATCTGCATCCAAACTCAAGCTACTATCAAATGTGTATTTTTAAGAGACAAAAAATGTTATATTATTATTATTAATTTTATCAGGTAACACACCTGTTTCTTGATTACTCATTAAACATTAGACATTTTTTTATTAAAATCTGTCTTTGAACTTGAAAGAAATCAAAATTTGACATTTATCGTGATAATTATTGATATCAACTGATATGAAAAAAAAATTATTGTGATCATTTTGTGGCCACATCGCCCAGCCTTAGCTACCAATATACTGAATATCTCTATCAGAAACACAATTATTCACTGACACCAACAGCTTCTCTCAAGAGCAAAAGTAATGCTGTGAGAAATTACAGCGAGGTAATGTAATGAACTGACGTCTCCAAATGAAAGAAAAACATTTGAAGTGAAAGTGAATCAGACCTGCCACCAGCAGAATGGGGTGTTTATCCGGGTGCAGCTCCATCTGTCTGGCAATCCAAGGCCCATCAAAGTGTGCGTACCACCATCCTTTCTTCTTGTTCTGAGGATCTTTGTACTGGTCTCCCGGTCGGATGAAGGGAATGCGGAAGAAGCGCTGTTGTCTGCTCATGACAATCTCTTGCTGCCGAGGCAGTACAGGCACAACTGGGTTCTGCTGGGCTGAAGGAGGATGGGACGACAAGTGTTAATAGTGTTAAAAAAATCTCCATAGTCTAAAGTTTGGTCCCAACCAGCCACAGCAAAACTTATATTATTACACAATTTATTACGCATAAGAAATGTTTTTTTGAAAATCAAATTAGCATATTAGAATGATCATTCTGAATTAGAATGAAAATTCAGCTTTGATCACAACAATAAACTATATTTTAACATATATTCTCATAGAAAATATACCGTAATATTTATAATATTCGACAGTTTTTGAACAGTAGCATACATTTCAAATAGTTAGGGAAGCAGCAGGGAAAGAGGGATATTTCGTTTATTATAAATCTTGTTTTCTACTGGCTTTGTTAGGTGAGTGAGTTAGGCTAATTCTTGGATTTTTTTCTCTTTTTATTTCATTAGGTCCTTTAGTTATGTTTTGGGGAGTTAGTTAGGTGTTGATTTATTTTTTTGGCCTTACTCACCAATGAAGCCTTGACTTTCAATTATGTCAACTATTAAAACAAAACCCACACAAAAAATTATTTCTGTCTACAGTATCTAATTCGCATTTCATCTTAACCCAAGGGTTCCTACACATTTTCCAATTCAAAATTCCATACTTTTCCAGACTCAAATTTCCAAAACTCTTAGTAGATTTTCAGGTCATATTTAACAAATGGTTCATAGAGCATTATTTTCAGCTTTGTATTTGGTATATAGTAGAGTCATCTGTAAACATTTTTATTTTCTCAGGCTTTTTTCATTGATTTTCTCGAAAGTGACAACATACAGAACCTCTAAAATAAAAAGTAATGAATAAATACACACAAGAAACCTTTCTGTGCCCTTAAAAAACTACATGTGCATTGCAATTTTTCACATGTTCACGAATTACAATTTCTAGTTTTATACAACCTATTTCCTTTGTGCATCAATGCCATCTTACTATGAATAAAGTGTGAGCATGGATGCACATGAATTAACAGAAATCTACTTGCTCAAAATTTGGCTTTTCTTACAGTAGTACCTCTAATATCAAGGCCTAATGTCCAATTTAACACATCCTGTGTGGTGGAGGAGAAACCATGACACGAAATGTGCGGATGGCATAAACATTAGCAGAGTTCAAGGGTCTATAAAAAAAAGACTTGTACTGTAAAAAAACTGTTTAAAACTTGGCTTTTATTAGGGCAGTATGCCATATTTCAAGCTCTTTTTAATGCATAGTTTGTGGCGGCCAAAAAACCACACTGCGAAATGGGCTGATGGCACAAACTAAGGTGCAGCTGGAGAAGGTGAACAGTATAGATACACATGAAGTACACTTAAGTACAATCTTGATACCTTTTATTTTAAGCAGCTTATGTCTGTATACTTACATTTTTAATTACGTTGTATAAAGTGTGCAATACATATGTAACAATCTTTTGACCAGCTAAACATAATTACAAAATGTAAGTACATGCAAGTAGTTTCATGTAAGTACAACGGCTACTACTAAGTACTTAATTAGGTAATTACTCTGTATTATGACACATTAAAATAAAGTGTTACCCACTAAACAGCTGCCATGAAACCTCACTTCTTCTATGATAAATTTATTTTCATTAAATTCTTAACTTTCTAATATAAAAAACTAAATGGGGGCAAAAGTCCGGAAACAGAAATATTTTTCCATACTCTGCTTTCTTTTTTCCATAGCTTTCCAGACCTGGAAAATACTTAAATCAAATTGCATACTTTTCCACACATGGTCAAACCCAGTAGGAACCCTGTAACCCTAGATCTGACCGATCTCAGTTATTCAAGGAGATCTCCAGTGGGATTTCTTACCATAGTCTGTGACGGCTTTTGGTGCTCTCTGCTCATCCTGAGCATTGCGTTTCTTGTTCTTTGACTTCCACGCATGATAGACCTTCAGTCTGCGGTGAAACTCCTCACGACATGCAGCTAACAACTCGATATCTAGATGGATATGAAAACAAAGTTAGAAACTGAAATAAAACAGACATTATATTAAGTTAATAATAATGTGTAAGTAACAAAACACAATTATTTTAGCAGATTATGTGCTATGTTCCTGTTTCACAAACATAAAGAAGAACCTGGAAATACAATGTTTCATTATTTTTAATATTTAAAGCCAAAGGTAAAATCCAAAATAGTAATTTCTGATTCTAAGGTTACTATTCAAATGTAAGCCTATTTGTCCATTCAAAAGTATTGATGAAAACAAGTAAGCTTTCTTACCGCAGGATGTATTGATGGTATCCCGTAATTCTGCATATTTCCACTTGCTGAGTTCAAATTTCTTCACATCAGCTTGAGCGTTTGTGGCAGTCACCTGTGGACTTCTGAACCCACGACAAGAAAACAAACAAAACAAATGATTAAAAAAAAAAAAAAATCTGGATACAGTCTCATGAGGGCTAGGCATTTGACTTTTCATACTTTGAAACTGAAGCTACTTAAAAAACAGTGGAATTACTTCCTGGTACAAAAACAACAAGGATCTCAACTTACCATTAAAAAAAAAAAAAAAATTACACAACATACAATTAATAAAATATACAAAACACTCTGCTAAATCAAATACAAGGTAACAAACAATGGGTCATTCTATAATTAGGGGTACATTTAGAATTTGACAATGTGAAGAAAGTTTTCCTGTTTCCCAAAAACCCAAACATGACCTTACATAGCTGCTCTGAAACAATATATATTGTATAAAGTGTTAAAGGTGATCTGTAGGAATATGTGCATAAAATACCATCTATGTTTGCTACTGTCCACTATGTTACCTCTATTGGGTAACACAGTTGACAGGTAACTTAGTTGACATTTTTAGTGTTTTTGGCCTATACTCAACATAGAAGCCTCTAGTGGATAACTTAGTGGACAATGCTTTTTCGGACTTAAATAAAACAAGTTATATCACAAACACTGTATATTTTTGAAGTGCACACCCAAATGTCTTGATGACCTAATCTTAGTGAAGGCAAAACTATGAAATTAATTTAATTAATATTTGAGGTCATTTTCATGTTTAAATGAACTTAAATGAAAATCGCTGAACACCAGGGTTGTGTGTAATATGAACATAATTTCTGAACAAAAGATATGTTTTTTTCAACATATAGGAGTGTGATTGGGAAAAATATAATGGTGCACTAGAAAATTAAGCATCTGGCTTTATACTGATGAAAATATATTAAAAATATACTTCACGGACATGAGATGTACCCACAATTATAGAATGACCCAAATATTAAAGCCAATAATATTATTTTGCTACAAAAATGTCTAAATTTAATTGTGAAAGACTGATGGTATCAGAGATCTGTCAAAGAAAAGAAGAGTTTAAAAAACATCATGACAGCAATAACAGCAAAATCAATTTTAGAAAAAGAACAAAGTACAAATTACAAGGAACCTTCATTCATGGATAGACGTAAAAGTATAATTGACTCTGAATTCATTTGATTAAGATGATATTGTGTGAAATATCTGTGATTGGACTGAGGATGATCAGAATTATTCAGATTTTCATATTCATGCAGATACAGTTTCAGACTTCATCAAGGTCATTTTGTTTTTATTTCAGTGGATAATGTTTTGATTTTTGATGGCGTATATCTGTAGTGCTAACAACAAACCCTTCTACCCACCGAGCCAGAAGATCGGACATTTCCTTGGCCATTTCCTCCCTAAAGGACATGATTATTGGACCATGGTACACATGTTAGAATATGATGTCATCAGTAAACTGCTCACAGGATAGTCCATTTGTGCATTTGACCAACTATGATCCAATAAACTGCTACATAGTTACTGTTTTGAGTAAATACTGCATGTCTGAATGTCATGATTTATGGTGATTGTCTGCTGAGACTGTTATGACTTGAACTGAAACAGACTGAATTTAACTGTGAATGATTTTAAAGTCTCTACATAGCCTGCAAGCCAGATCTATTTTTAAATCATGGTGCTAAATAGGAAAATACATAGAACCTTTTTCACAAAAAATTGAAGTTTCATGAAAAGCTTACAAAGAGCTGCTTTTAAACTAATCTAAAAATGATCATTAAAGAATAAAGATTTAAAATAGGAGACATAGTAAAAATGTAACCTACATGGTCAAGCTCTTGAGTTTTTGTGGTGGTGGTGCAACACTGTAAAAACAGACAGGAAGAGCATTACATAGAGTGACGGAGAAACTAATCAGCTCAGCTCAGCTCAAAATCCCACCACCATTAATGCTTTCTAAAAATGTTCCAGGTTCAGGACAAGGAAAAGGGGTCAAAGCATGAGGAATTAAATTATGCTTGACATTTTGACACATTTGAGTTTACAGTGTTTTACAATGTGCTCTATAAAAATGTTGAAATCAGTTTTTAACATTTTGATACATTTTCTTTGACGAATAGGAAGTTCAAAAGAAACATTTATTTGTGTCATTATAAATGTTTTTATGCTAACTTTTGATCAGTTTACATTAGTTCTTCGGCAAAGATTTGCCAGTCGACTTCCATTATAAGTGGATTACAGTATATGTGGACCACAAAACCAGTCGTAAGTAGCATGGGTATATTTATAGCAATAGCCAAAAATACATTGTATGGGTCAAATATATCGATTTTTATGCCAAAAATCATTAGGATATTAAGTAAAGATCATGTTCCATGAAGATATTTTGTAAATTTCCTACCATAAACATATCAAAACCTAATTTTTGATTAGTAATATGCATTGCTAGGAACTTCATTTGGACAACTTTAAAGGTGATTTTCTCAACGTTCAATATTTCTCTAATTTTCAAATAGTTGCATCTTGAACAGTGGAAAGCTTATTTACTCAGCTTTCAGATGTATAAATCTCAAAAATGTAAAAAACTTATGACTGGTTTTGTGGTCCAGGGTCACATATATGATTTTTCTTTGTTTCTACTCACAGATGCTGCTATTAAAGGAGAAGTCCACTTCCAAAACAAAGATTCACATTTAATGTACTCACCCCCTTGTCATCCAAAACCTTCATGTCTTTCTTTCTTCAGTCGTAAAGAAATTGTGTTTTTTGAGTTTCTCCATATAATGGACTGATATGGTGCCCCGAGTTTAAACTTCCAAAATGCAGTTTAAAAGCGACTTCAAACGATCCCAAATGAGGTTGTAAACAATCCCAGTCGAGGAAGAAGGGTCTTATCTAGCGAATCGATCGGTTATTTTAATAAAAATGATACAATTTATATACTTTTTAATGCCAAACGCTAGGGATGTGACGAGATCTCGTGGCAGGAGATCTCGCGAGATCCAATGTGTCTCGCGAGACCAGTCGGATCTGGCGAGATCTCGTGACGATCTCCTCGGAAACATTTTGCAGTGTTTACATTAGAGCTGCACGATTAATCCTTAAAATATTGTGATCTCGAGCTATGACTATTAGGACTGTTTCACATCGCGTCAGTGGAGCGTGAGAAGCACTTTTTGTCGCTGCTCATGTTAATGAATCAGAGGGTCAGGGTAAATGTGAACATAGAAAGAGCAACACAAACAGTCTTTTTAACCACAATATAATCATTATTTCTGTGTTACAGACATTTAAATAACAGAAGTATCTTTTCCGCCAGCAGGTGGAGACAACTGCCCGTTTAAAAAAAGTATGCCATTGATTCATTCATTCGGGAGATTTCAATAGTCAAACAAGTCTTAATGAATTGAGACACTGACTGCTTCATTGAATGTTTTTTTTATTTTGTTTAAATGACTATATGATTTTAAAAGACTTAAGCAATGAACAGTTTGTCAGAACCACTAGTAAATTACGTTATTTTGTTTAGTTTTCTAATCTTTTTTCTCCAGAATCGTGAGAGAATCATTGAGAACTGGGATTCTCAATTTATCCAGAATCGCGAAGTTCTTGTTTAAATGTTGTTTGTTACTGCATATAATTAAAATGAAAGTTTAATTTCATGAAGTTCAAAATGCATCTACATTTCTTTGCATTTTGTATTTTTCAGCTGAATAAAACACTATTTTCCCTATATATTTCATCATTGAGGATTTCTTAAGAAAAGTTAAAAAAAAATCTCGTCTCGTCTCGTTCTCGTGAACCCAGTCTCGTGTCTCGTCCCGTCTCGTGGGTTAAGTGTCTCGTCACACCCCTACCAAACGCTCATCTTGTCTTGCTCTGCCTGAACTGTTTTGTTCCGGTTCATGACAGTTAGTGTATGTCGAAAAACTCCCATCTCATGTTCTCCCTCAACTTCAAAATCACCCTACATCGCCGTTTTACCTTTTTTGTTAAGGGTGTTTGATCTTCTTTGCATGTTCACTTTGCAAAGACTGGGTCGGTACTTCTGCAGTGATGTAGGATGATTTTGAAATGACTTTTGAAGTTGAGGGAGAAAATACAGTCTTTCGACATACCCTAACTGTCTTGAGTCAGAATACACAGAGTTCAGGGAGAGCAAGACAAGACGAGTGTTTGAGACTCATTTTTTTAAATGAAAATAACCGATCGTTTCGCTAGATAAGACCCTTCTTTCTTCACTGGGATAATTTACAACTGCATTTGGGATCGTTTGAAGTTGTATTTAAACTGCATTTTTGGAAGTTCAAAATCGGGACCCCATTTGTTTGTGTGAATCTTTGTTTTGGAAGTGGACTTCTCCTTTAAGTTAAACTTGCATTGAACCCAGAACATTCATTTAACCTGCAGCTGTATGATTGACTGTGTTTGTAGGACATACTCCAACATTTAAATGTGTAATGGTACATGTATTGTCATTCATTTGTATAATGTGTTTTTTCCTCAGCCCATTCCTCAGTATGATGTAAGATGGGGCATGTTTAGCTGTAGGGTGTGCTGGGTAAGCATATCAAAAGGCATTATATTTGCTGGAGAGCTGGCAGCAGCATTCAGAGGGATGCAAATATTGTACCTGCGCAGTCCGGCCTCCACGGGCACCTCCTCTGGGATGAGCTCAGCCTCGCTCTGAGCAATCCTTAGGGCCAGCTCTCGGTCTCGTCGCTCTTGTTCCAGCACAGCCTGCCGGGACGCCTCCTGCTCCCTCTCTGCCTGGAACTGCAGCTCCATCTCCTCCTGAAAACATGTCAGCAGTGATGCATGTCACAAATAAAACCTGCTGCTCTATCAAAGTCTACTAAATGCCTGTTTACACCAACACGAACGCTCGGCACAAAAATGCACGTCGCATTTACTGTACGTTTTCGAACTGCTATTCAGATTTTTGGCGTTCGCTTATCAATCCAGATAAGACAAGACACCTGCTTCTGGATTTATCCTCTAATATAGAGAGCTGCTCCAAACGAGTGTATAAACATTTTTACGAGATTTAGTATGAGGCTATATGATACAGGAAATCATCATATGGAATGAACGTTGCTGTTTGCCACATACATGCAAGGCTTAATAATCTTATTCTCATACAAAAATAAATTTTTGATAACAGCAATCCAAAATACACGGCTGTTAAGAAGCATTCCTGGCCAGGAAATTCTCACTTATCGGCAGGTGTGGCTAAAAATTAACTGGTAACACTTTACAATAAGGTTCGTTAGTTAACATTGAACTAAAAAACAATACTTCTAAACCATCTATTAATCTTAGTTAAATGATAATTTTAGCATGTACTAGTCAAGTTGTGTTTGTTAAAATAAGTAAAGCACTGTGAACTATCATGAACAAACAATGAATAAAGAGTAATAAAAAGTGCACACTAACTATAACTAATGTTAACAATTAACACCTTATTGTGAAGTGTTACTGATTAATTTCAGATTAATTAGAGGTGAACTTGAAGGGGAAATGCAGAAGAAATAATGTGATGTATAAAGCTGAGGTCACCTGCAGTCTCCTCTCCTCCTCCTCTCTTTTCTTACGCTCTTCCTCTTCCTGTTTCCTCTTTAACTCCATCTCCGCTTTCCTAAAACAAACAGACAGACAGAGGCTTCAGTTGAGCTGGAAACAATAACGTCAGAATTAGTATAGAATACAGATCTTTTCTGCCACATTGTACTGTATTGTACTGTATATCCAAGTGAAATGATATTCATTATTAGAAAACGTTATTAGAAAAGAAAAGAAAAAAAGTAGGGCGGGACTTGGCTCTATCCATCTTAAAGATTAAGCAGACTATATGATTGAAGAAGAAGTCTGGTATCCATCACCAGAGAGTACAGAGATTTTACTGACATTTCACTGAAAGACTGAGTTGATATTTTGATTATACATCAAAAAAGAAAAAAAAAATACAATAAACATACGACTATATGAATAAGATTTATAATATGCATTTATAATATTCACAGTAAGATCTATAATATGCATTTAAATCAAAAATCTAAATCTTGTGAATATTATTTTCATGCCAACTTTAATTAAATTTAGATTTTTCCTCACAATGCACATGCAAACACATTAGCCAAACGCGACAGCATGACGTGACAGATTCAGTCATAAATATCAATCCTTTGTAACATTAATAATAATACATACTGATTGACTGATACCATCTTTGTCATGGAAAACACTTGTTGGTTTGCACTGAGTTTGCAATTTTAACATATATGTTTGCTTAAATTTATTTTCAAGATCTGAGGTAAATGATCTATTATTGTTTTCAGTATTGCTATTAATGTCACACAACATGATATTTAAACTCACATTAAACACTTTCAACATTGAATAAAGCACATAATCAGTACCTGAGACTATAATTGTCATAGTTTGTATGTTGTTGTTCCAGCCGTGACGTTGCAGAAATAGAAATGCAACGTTTCTAAAATAGAAATTTTGCGTGCAACATTGTGGATAGTTAGGACAAAAACATGGAAAAGATATCTTTAATCGCATGTTGTGCCATTGCGCAGCATGTTGGAAGTTCACTTGCAGAACTAAAATTTACAGATAATTTACTCACCCCCTTGTCATCCAAGATGTTCATGTCTTTCTTTCTTCAGTCGATAAGAAATTATGTTTCTTGAGGAAAACATTCCCGAATTTTTCTCCATATAATGGACTTCAATGGTGCTCCCAAGTTTGAACTTCCAAAATGCAGTTTAAATACGGTTTCAAATGACTATAAACAATCCCAGCCTAGGAAGAAGGGTCTTATCTAGCAAAAAGATCTGTCGTATTTGAAAGAAACTGACAATTTATATACTGTTTAACCTCAAACGCTCGTCTTGTCTCTGCGATGCACATGCATAGTCTGTCTAATTCGGGTCAATACAGTTCGGGTAGGTTGAAAAACTCCCGTCTCATTTTCTTCTTCAACGTCAAAATCGTCCTACATTGCTGTTTTACCTTTTTTTTTTGTAAAGGGCTGGGTCAGACTTCTGCAGCAATGTAGGCCGATTTTGAAGTTGGGGAAGAAAATGAGATGGGAGTTTTTCGACATACCCTAACTGTATTTACCGTACTGAACCAGAAAAAAAAAGTTCACGTAGACTTAGACAAGACAAGCTTTTGAGGTTAAAAAGTATATAAATTGTCAATTTGTTTGAAAAATGACTGATCATTTTGCTAAATAAAGACGCTTCATCCTCGGATGAGATTGTTTAGAGCCATTTGAAGCTGCATTTAAACTGCATTTCTGGAAGTTCAAACTTGGGGGCACCACTGAAGTCCACTATATGAAGATAATGGACTACTCGCACTGAGCCTCGTGATGCACTTCTGCTTTGAAATCTTACGGCTCAATTATTTCTGGTTATGAACATTTTCAATATAATCATCTGTAATCATCTAGTTGACTTAAACGCCTACTAAAATTAGATTTCATGGGATGATTTCAAATTCGGAAATTTAAGGAGACAGGAGAAGACATATTCTGATGATTACTGAGTACAGAGTTTTCCAAACTCAATGGAATGTGAAGTTTTAATCCAACATAAACAGATCTGCAAAAGCGGTGGCTAGTAATCATACGCGATTGTTCACAACAGGGTGTCAGTGCTCTATAGTGGCCTAATCGTGACGCTGCAGTGTTTGTGAGATCTGATGAATAAGATCATAATGAACCTTTATTTATCTGTATTAAATATGTTAGTCACTATTCTGTGTCATATTCTGTCATCATTTCACTGTATGTAGTCTAATGCCAAAATATGAATGTTCAATAGTCGCACTGTCAGCGTGTTACTGTTAAAAATTATTCAAATGTTTAACATTGTTAATTAAACAATGGAACAAGCAGTATGGGCTCGGAATAAGAGCACCAACGCACACAAACAAATCAGCCATGGTTTTACTACAAATAAAACCAACAAATTTCAATTGAAGTTAAACCATATAACCACAAATAACTCGGGTTTTACTACACTGTCCATAGTTTAATGATGGTAGGCTATTTGTAGTGAAAGTGTTGCTATACAAATGTTAAAAATGGGAAAAAATATATTTATAGTAACATTTCAGCAGGTTGAAGATAATTCATGTTAACGCAGAGAATATGATTAATTGTTTTTTAAAGAAATGCCAGCCCTAAAATGTAGTAATAATCTGCGCTCTCATGAGAAACTGTCTGTATGTAGGTGCGCTGAACGCTAACCGGATACTACCGAGCCGTAACAAGAAGAACGCGGAAGTAGTTGTGCAAGTAGTCCATTCCTGAACTTTTTTACTTAAGAAACATAGGGTACAGTATATATTTTCAGTGATTTAATATAGGGTGACTATTGCATGAGTCATATGCACTTTGATGATAGTTTGATGGTCCTTATGATCCTTATGCACTTTTATTAAATAGAAAATACTAGCTGGAATATGATTAAAAAAATCCACCTTTTCTGTTTCATGTAGCAGTAATCTGGTGTTGGAATGTCATGAGGGTGAATTAGTAATTCAATTTGACTATCATTTCATGTTGTATACTCACAGGCGTCTTTCTTGTTCCTCTTGTTTACGCTTCTGTTCCTCTTCCTCACGTCTCTTCCTCTCCCTTTCCATTTCTTCTTGGATGTGTCTCAGACGCTCCATCTCCTCCTCCTCCTGTTTCTTCTTCTGCATGGCGCTGAGCAGCTCCTGTGAGCGTGTGACCAGAGCCTGGTGCTCATGGTCGATGTCTATGCGGCTCATTACAGTGTTCTAGAGAGAGAAGATACAGTACAGGATATAGTTCTTCATCTACAGCTCTTTTAAGTTGGATGAGGAACAGGAGTTTTCAGGAATATGTGCTGAACATGTTTGGAACAGTTTTTGTTTTTTAATCTCTGATACACACCTTTATTTTACGTATGTGGGCATCAATAGAGGAATCGAGTTCCTGCATCTGTTTGCTCATCTCTTGTTTTCCCTCCTTTAGTCCAGACACCGCCTTATTCAGATTCTCCATCCTCTTCTTTAGGTTACGTGCCTTCACCAGCCCATCGATCCTAACACACACACACACACACACACACACACACAAACACATTAATGCTTTTCACTTTTACTCAAGTATTCCTGAGGTTTTACACACAGCCTCTGTAACATATTCTGTGACCCCGGACCACAAAACCAGTCTTAAGTAGCACGGGTATATTTGTAGCAATAGCCAACAATACATTGTATGGGTCAAAATGATAAATTTTTCTTTTATGCCAAAAATTATTAGGATATTAAGTAAAGATCATGTTCCATGAAGATATTTTGTAAATTCTCTACCGTAAATATAACAAAACTTAATCTTTTATTAGTAATATGCATTGCTAAGAATTTCATTTGGACAACTTTCTCAAGGCAATTTTCTCAATATTTTGATTTTTTTTGCACCCTCAGATTCCAGATTTTCAAAGTCGTATCTCAGCCAAATATTGTCCTATCCTAACAAGCCAAGTCAATGGAAAGCTTATTTATTCAGCTTTCAGATGATATATAAATCTCAATCACAAAAAGTTGACCCTTATGAATGGTTTTGTGGTCCAGGGTCACATATGCTGCTTAAGAAACATTTCTTATTATTATCAATGTTGAAAACAGCTTCATATTTTGAAGAAACCGCTATACATTTTTTCAGGATTCTTTAATGAATAGAATATATTGAATATATTTATAATATATGAATATATTTCCTACAGTAATTGATAGCCACTGTATTACACCACTAAAAAACACTGAAGACGAGAGGAAGTGCCGCCCACCGTGGTTTGTGTTTCCTCTTGCACAGCCACATGCGAACAGTCTTTTGCATCTGGATACACGCCGTGGCTCGGTACAGCATCTTATTTTTCACTGACGAAGCAAGAAGAAAATGTTACAGAAAAACTCAAATTGAGGGTAAAGGATTATTATTTTAGTCCTTATTCATTTCTGTAATTACTTTTTTTAATTTATTTGTATCTATTGTTTTATTGCTTTTTTTTTTTTTTTCCCAAAAGCATCCCAAGATGCATCTCATGAGGTCTATGTAAGTCTGGAGTGTGCTAGGACTGAATCTAAACAAAGTGTGAACCAATGGGTAATTTTTTCTCTTCTTCTTAATTTCTGAAGAATTGGTTCTCCTCTGTATAAAAACTTAAGGTCATAATTAAAGGGCTACAATCAGTTTGTTACGTACGTTTAATGACGGACAGGGCACACCACTGCACCTTCTTCCAGCGGCTGCAGATGAGCCATTTATTGACACGTTTCACCAGTTCAGCCAGATGATCTGGATCTGACTTCATGATTTGATCAAACTCCGCAAACTGAGTACCATGAAATCAGTCAATAGCATGAATTTATGGTCACAAATACAGAAAAATACAATTGTCTGCATTTCCTTCTGAAGCATCAGTGAGCGTTTGAACCTTCTGTAATAGTTGCATATGAGTCCCTCAGTTGTCCTCAGTGTGAAAAGATGGATCTCAAAATCATACAGTCATTGTTGGAAAGGGTTCACATACACAAATGCTGAAAAACCAAAGAATTTGTGGGACCTGAAGGATTTTTCTGAAGAACAGCAGCAGTTTAACTGTTCTGGACAAACATGGGACTCATGAACAACTATCACTAAACAAAAAAAATAAAATAAAATAACAGCCGGATCATTTCTCTTGTGGAAAATACATTACCTTTCCAGGTCTGAAGAAAACTTTTGTCAAACCAAATTTATAATCATTTTCATTCAGGCCGAGAGCTTTGAACAAAGCCTGTTGAGCAGAAAAAAAAAAAAAACACAAAAAATGCTTTTAATATCTACTCAATAGTAGTTGTTGGAGTAGTTGCTGGAACAAAGATTAAATATCATCTTACACATGTATTTACACACTGATTGTGTTAATGTTCTGATCTAACACACCTTGCAGAAGAGTCGCGGGTCGAGCCGTGTCAGTTTGGCGGGCATGTACTGCTTGTACATGTTGTAGAGCTCGTGGAACGGTGCTCGTGAGGGGAAGCCGCCCTGCATCAGATCCAGTACAGACACCATACCTGAAAAAACAAAAACAGGAACTCTCAGACACACCACGAGAGAACATACAAGCAGCACACATGCCACTTACAATATAAATAGATTTGATCCTGGAGCAAACAACACTTCTGAGATGTAGCAGTCCAACTGTCTGCTTGCAAATTCTGACTAGGTTTTTTTGATAGCAAAGACTCTTTACTCCTTGACACCTGAATTTACAATCTTGTGGCGTTTTAACAGTTTATGGAACCCTCAGTCAAAATCTTAAAAAAGTTTTCTGTTGAGTATCATATTGGATACATCAGGCTTTTATATAGTATGATATAGTGAGGATTAAAGGAGAAGTCCACTTCCAAAAAAAAGATTCACATATAATGTACTCATCCCATTGTCATCCAAGATGTTCATGTCTTTCTTTCTTCAGTCGTAAAGAAATTATGTTTTTTGAGGAAAACATTTCAGCATTTTTCTCCATATAATGGACTGATATGGTGCCCAGATTTTGAACTTCCAAAATGTGGTTTAAATGCGGTTGTAAACGATCCCAGCTGAGAAAGAAGGGTCTTATCTAGCGTAACGATCGGTTATTCTCATAAAAATAATGTAATTTATATACTTTTTAATGTCAAACACTCGTCTTGTCTTACTCTGCTTGGACTGTTTTTGTTCCGGTTCATGACTGTTACTGTATGTCGAAAAACTCCCATCTCATGTTCTCCCTCAACAAGACGAGCGTTTGAGATTAAAAAGTATTTAAATCGTATTTTTTAATGAAAATAACCGATCGTTTCGCTAGATAAGACCCTTCTTCCTCAGCTGGGATCATTTACAACCACATTTGTGATCGCTTGAAGCCGCATTTAAACTGCATTTTGGAAGTTCAAAATCGGGTCACCATATCAGTCCATTATATGGAGAAAAATGCTGAAATGTTTTCCTTAAAAAACATAATTTCTTTACAGCTGAAGAAAGAAAGACATGAACATCTTGGATGACAAGGGGTGAGTACATTACATGTGAATCTTTGTTTTGGAAGTGGACTTCTCCTTTAAGCAAAAACATGCAATTTGGCGCAGATGCTAATATATATGTGGACAAATAGTAAGATGAAATTCTGAAAACATGTAATGTAAATTATTGAAATATTTATTACAATCTTGACTACTTTTACTATTACTGTGTCTGACTACTTCAGACTACAGTAACAGACAATCTACATAACATGCATATAAATATCAGTGGTTACTCATTATCTGTCAATATTATGTCTTAGTAAGATGATACTTAAATGTTTTTATTTTTAATGATCAAAGCTCTGTAGTTTAAATATTGTGGGAGGTATAATGCAATGCAATTCTGTAATGACTGAGAGATAATTAAAAAAATATTTTTCATCATTTAAACAGGACCAAAAAAAAAAAAAAAATGCATGGATAATTACGTTTTTTTCTAACAATATACATTTTTTCTCATGTTTATTTCAGTACCAAAACCAGTATTTAATTCAGGACACGTTTGACACATTTGAGCTTGAACTTGAAAGGGCGAAGCAAAATCCTGTAGCAAACAATGTGATGACACTGGCAGCTCTGTGTAACGTGTTATATTACTGAATAGTCGGTCTTAGGTTATGTGTATAGTCAACGGTTTATATGTATAGTTAGATTACCGCTTCTGTAAGATAGCAATATATAGGCTTAAAAATTGCTCTTACGTCTATTGTTGCATGTCTATATTTAAGTTTATTTATGTAGCACCGTGGTCCTGAGAGACACGACATTTCGTTCCACTGTCCACACATGTAGCGGAATGACAATAAAGCTCTACTTGACTTGATATGTGCAGGTAAATCATGCTGCACTGTGTGTGTGCGTGTGCTAACCTGAGCACTGTAGCTGAGACAGAATCTGAGCGCCCTCAAATCGATGGCCAACCATCTTCAGATTGGGCTTCACACAACGGACAAAACTTGAACCCTGAAACACACAGCAGCAGCAGCACAATCATGACCTGCTGTAATTCACAAAAACATGTCATCTGTTTCAACTAATGTATGTGGTAACTTTTAGCATTTAGCTAAAATTGAAAACAATAACAAAAATCTAAGTTGGGCTCGATGACTCACAGTACTGTGCAGCTTTTCCAGAAGAATATTCAGTTGTGTCTGTAAAAGAAAAAAATCAAAAAATTAAGCAACAACAACTGGGTATGAAATGTAAGTCTAAGTCCTTAACAAATAACATTGATAATGTATGTCCATATAGTATAAACCCCTACAATCTCAAAATAAATAAATATACTTAATTACACATACTACAGAAAACATTCAACTGCAAAACAAGGTGTCTGCAAGAGCTGTTTTATTCAATATTAATTGAAATTGTTATTAATATGTATGATTTATAGGTCTACTCATATTGGATTTTGTTGATACGATAATAACACTTTTTAAGAAGGGCACTGAAAAGATTATTGTGGTGATACTTGTAAATTCTGTATACTGAATGTCCTAAATAATGATCTTAGTCTTTCCTTCCTTCCTGTGACAGGACAGCCCGGAAAAAAACAGTTTATGGTGAATTAAATGCCAGATACACTTTACTGTGAAATCAAAAAAATGTTTCCATCTTCATCGTATTACAGTATAAACACCATAAAGCACTGCCCATGAACACTGTCATAATTCATCGAAGGCAGATCATAAGCACTGGGTTTTTGTGAACTGCTCTGAAATCACTGTAGAATGTAGAATGCACGTTGTGACTTTGAATGTGCAGTGCTCACACTAATTTAATTAAATAGCAGTCTTCTTAAGTTTAACTATCACATTAGGCCATATCACAGTTCCTGTTTTTCTGTCTCCAAGACTTATTAAATGAGAATGATGACCTTTGTTATACCATTTAAGATATCTTTTCAAGACATTTTGAGAAACCGCAGGAACCTGGAACATGTCTGTTCATTTTTTCCCCTCAAATAGCTGTCAAATAAAGACTGACCTTGAATTTGTTGCCTACACTGATGAAGCTCAGTTTGCCGGCCTTCTGCTTGGTGTCTTTGGAGTGGTTGGAGTTTTCGAAGAGCTCTCCGATGAATTTATCCTTCGACTCACTCACCAGACTCGCCAAGGACGTGTGAAGAGCGTCGTTATTCTTCTCAACAAACTGAGTCTGAAAGAGAGAGCGGAACACAGAACAAAAATATAAATTCCTTTTCTAGAAAGCAGATACATTTAAAAATTATGGTAAAATGCTGCAGTTACAATAACAATATTTATAAATATTTACAAATGAATGGTTGTGCATTACAGTGATGTGCATAAAACTTGCTCAGTCGTGGTATAATCTCAGTATCACATACTTAAGTTCTACAGTTTATCTGTCGGCTTTAATACAGCACATTACCGTAATACTGAATGTGCGGTCACATGTGTTCCTTATCTAAACTTGCTAAATACGACAAGATGCTTTTTTAAAACTGCATTCTGTGTCTAATAGACTCCACAGGCTACTAATCTGAGTCACTGACCAGGCTGATAGTTTGTCATGCTGACATTATCGTCTCAGATGTTTAAATGAACCATTAACGCCCCCTAGTGTTAGATTCTAAATCTACCAATAGCCCTATTAGTGGACGCTACATGTTTTTCAACCACCTGTTTCATTATGAATACAAGGTTATTAAAGCTTTTTTTACTTTAATATAATTTTTGTTGTTTTTTCTTTCTTTTTTAAAATTTCCATTTAGTTTTTAGTTTAATTATCTTCAACAATGGATTTGAAAAAAACAATACATTTCAACAGAGGCTGCATCTGGAATAATTGCCATTTTTACATTTAAAAAAAAAAAAACATGGGTTCAGTGTGTGTGCCACTTGATTCTTGAGCACAGTCAACAAAAAAAAAAACAAGCTGCTCTGTGGTCTATTTGATAAACTGGTAAATCCTTGCCTGGTGAGGGAGATTTGTGTATGTTGACTAAAGCAGAAGTACTCATGACCAATTTGTGAATGAGTGTCTTTTTGTAGGAGTAGTTCACTTCCAGAACAAAAATTTACAGAGAATGTACTCACCCCCTTGTCATCCAAGATGTTCATGTTTTTCTTTCTTCAGTTGTAAAGAAATTATGTTTTTTGAGGAAAGCATTGCAGGATTTCTCTCGATATAGTGGACTTCATTGATGCCCCCAAGTTTGAACTTACAAAATGTAGTTTAAATGCAGCTTCAAATGGCTCTAAACAATCCCAGTCGAGGGTCTTATCTACCGAAAAGGTCGGTTATTTGTTTAAAATTGACCATTTATACACTTTTTAACCTCAAATGCTCGTCTTGTCTAGCTCTGCGTGAACTCTGTGTATTCCGGTTCATGACAGTTTGGGTATGTCGAAATACTCCTATCTCATTTTCAAATAGTCCTACATTGCTGTTTTAACTTTTTTTGTAAAGGGTGTAAAGGGCTCCTTGCACGTTCACTTTGTGAACACTGGGGTGGTACTTTTGCAGCGATGTAGGACGATTTTGAAGTTGGAGGAGAAAACGAGATGAGAGTTTTTCGAAATATCCTAAATGTATTGAACCGGAAAACCTAGAGTTCAAACAGAGCTAGACAAGATGAGCATTTGAGGTCAAACAGTATATAAATGGTCAATTTTTTTTAGAAAATAACTGATCTTTTTGTTAGATAAGTAGCCCTTTGAAGCTGCATTTAAACTACATTTTGTAAGTTCAAACTTGGGGGCACCACTGAAGTCCACTATATAGAGAGAAATCCTGCAATGTTTTCCTCAAAAAACATAATTTCTTTACAGCTGAAGACAAAAAAACATGAACATCTTGGATGTTGGAATTTTTTGCTCTGGAAGTGAACTTCTCTAAGTCTTTCTGTTGTATTAATCAAACAAATTACAGTGTGTCTTGTTTTCTCCCTAAATGGAGAGATCAATGTGTGTGTACCGTTTCATAGCAGACGGCTCCAGCAAAGTGTCTTATGATGAAGCCCTCGTCGTCTCTGACATTCCTGTGCACTGTCAGCTTGGACTTCCTGGGAACCTGCGAGATGGTGAAAGATTTGAAAAATAAAGCCACAAAACTAGAGTGAAACACTGAAGTGATATGAAGAGTAAAGCGTGACTCACAGTCAGGCGGAAATGGTCCTTGTGCTTGCTGTGGACGGTTTCAGTGAAGTGCTGGTCACTGGGTTGAGGTAGCCGGTTCTCTTCATCCAGGATATCCAAGATGCCAACTAACTTTGACTCCACCAAGTCTGAACAGAAGAAGATACAATCAATAATCACATTTAGGCTGCCAGAAGTTTCTGTATTCTGGTTTATTGGTGTGTATATAAAAGCAGATTAATGAGACACAGACCTATACAGTCCTGATTATCAACGTAATGGACCTCATTGACCCCCAGACCTTCTCTCTGATACAGTTCCTGCTCCTGTTAACCATACACAAGACAAAAAACATAATATCAGTCCAGTTCATGCCTTACAATGGCCAATTTTGAATGAACTCAGCCTAACAAAGTCACTTAGCAATTTTAATCAGTGCAGAAGTAGCAGAAACTGGCTTCTATAAATGGCTGTACTGTATATGTGTTGAATTTGATTCTGTAATATCTGTATTTAATGTATATAACAATAATAAACTGTTAGTTTCTATTGTGTTGACAAATGAGTTAATGAGTTAATAAATGCATTTGAAAATACTTAAGGAAAAAATTCTTATTAAAAAAAGTTGCGTTGCTTTATATTTTTGTGAAAACTGATATGATTTTTCATTCTATGTTCAGGCTAAAGTTAAAAAAAAAACAGGATTTATTTGAAACAGAAATATTTTGTAACATTACAAATGTTTTTACTGTCACTTTTGATCAGTTGAATGTGTTCTTGCTGAATAAAAGTATCAAAAGTCTAGTGCTTATAAACGTAGTAATATCATTTTACAGAAAATGTAACCAAAACTATAGTCAGATGTAAAAGACATCTAGAAATGGCTGTAAATTCTGACTGGATGAATCTGCATTTGAAGCTGCCTTAAATGAGCTGATTTACTCACACCTGTGAACGCACGTCAGCTCAATCACTCACCTCTTTGAGAATGCGCTCGTTGAAGAACTGCTGGAGTTTCTCATTACAGTAGTTGATGCAGAACTGCTCAAAACTGTTGTGCTCAAAATACTCTGAGGAAAAGGAAGACAAAATGAGGTGTGGCATAAGCATGAATCAGGGTTTGGTTGGTTAGCTTAAGAGTTAGTTAACACTTGGTCCCTGCTGGCAAATGCCACAACTAGGCTGCAAGAAATCTGAATGATCAGTCACATGACATTAATGGCTCAGGTGACTCAAAAACAGTGTACTGAACTGAGTATTCATAAGCCTTTTACCAAAGCCAGCGATGTCCAGCACACCAATGAAGTGAGCAGACGAGTCGAAGGGGAAGCACTGGTTGATCCTGGTGACCACATGATCAAACAGATGGCTGTAGATGGCTTTAGCTAGAGCATCACGAGCGCTGCTGGCCTGCTCCACCTTCAGAGGAACCCTACGGAAGACCACAGAAGTGAACGGTTATCCACTGGACTGCAAGCGTCTCAGTTTAACTGTTCATCAGAGAGAGAGTGAAGCAGCTCTTACTTGATGGCTGTGCCTTTAACGCCCCCTGCAGTGGTGTGCATGACTCTGGTGGTCAGACTGACCCTCAGATCTTCCTCATCCAGACCCAACAGCTCCGCACAGTACTGTAATGACTGACCACACGTCTTCTTTAAGACACAGCCACCTGAAACACACAAACACATGAACACAGGTCAGTAAATATTTTTTTTCCCATTTTCATTAAGATGTGGTACATAAATAAGGTAATGGTTAATGCAGCCTTATGTTTATTGTGAGGGAACCGTTGTGCGATTTACACTCAATGCTGAGTATTGGCTTTATTATTTTTTAAGCCTATATGTCAAAGCATATGTTCAGTGCTTTCTAAAATGAGATCTCAACCTACCATTTTTCTATTATGGTAGCAACTTTATTTTGACTTCCACTGTTTTTATATGTTACATAGGATCAATAACCCAAACCCTTAAAGAAATCTTTCGGTATTTAGATATTAAAGCATCATTTAGTTCCTGTATTAAGCCACTTTTGTAGGAACACTTAAGATGTCCTCTTGAAGTAAGTAATCTCAAATTTTACTATCATTGTTGAAACATTTGGTAACACCAGTATCACTTTATAATAATTTGTATAATTTGTATACTATTATAGTACATATCAGTATTGTCTAGTAGCTATTAATTTCAAATGTTCAGTTTTCATTTGCAGTTTTTTGTAATGTTATGTGCTTTTATCCTTTTATTCGTTTTTTAAATGTGACCCTGGACCACAAAACCAAGTCTTAAGTTGCATGGGTATGTTTGTAGCGATAGCCAACAAAACATTGTATAGGTCAAAATGGGTAAAAAATCATTAGGATAGTAAGTAAAGATCATGTTCCATGAAGATATTTTGTAAATTTCTTACTGTAAATATATAAAAACTTAATTTTTGATTAGTAACATGCATTGCTAAGAACTTTGGACAACTTTAAAGGTGATTTTCTCAATATTTTTTATTTTTTTGCACCCTCAGATTCCAGATTTTAAAATAGTTGTATCTCAGGCCAAAAATTGTCCTAACAAAACATACATCAATGGAAATCTTATTTATTCAGATTTCAGATTATGTATAAATCCCAATTGCCAAAAATTGTCCCTTATGACTGGTTTTGTGTTCCAGGGTCACACATATCAATATTTAGCATTAGTTTTTGTATTTTATGAAAATGAAACTCAGAAATGTTGCATTGGCAACTAACTAAAATAAAATAAGTTTAATTTTAAGATCAAGTTTTCATCTAACTTTTATATTTTATTTTTATTTCAATTAACAAAAATGATATTTAATAGTTTTAGTTACCAATAACAACACAAATCCACTTCTGGCTTGTGTGTTTACTGTCAGAATAAAAGCTTTTGTGCAAAAAAATAATGCAAAAAATATATATATATACTCGTATCAGCATATTTTGTCTGATGGTCACTAACTAATTCTACTGTAAACCAAACAGTTGTTCAGTCTGTGTACTGTCATAGGCTGGATTATCATCATCTTTAAATAAGTTGTTGGCAAGATGATTTTAACTGCTACCACCAAAAACAGTGTGTTTTATAACTGAAGCTCTCTGTTTACCTGAGGTGCTTCCAGCCTCTTCAAAATCAATGTTTCCGAGGTGCAAAACCCCTGCCACCACCCTGAACAGGTTGAACTTCTCCGTGTCATCCAGTCCGATCTTCTTCATGGCCACACACATTCTGTTAAAGTCGGCATGATCGTCCAGCAGAGGGTCTTTCAGAGGACCTGCCTTCAGATGCTGAGGAGCAACAGTCAAGTTAGACTCAGAGCAGAAACGTGAGTTAATCAAGGAACCTGACTTCTAATAAAACTCAGCACAGCAACTGGAGTCAATTTATTTCAAGGTTTTGTTACTCAGTGCTACATAACCATATTATGGGTGCAGCAGAACACCGAAACCATATGCTCTTGAATATTTAATTTTAAAATCACTGGCATTAAACAGGAATTGCTCCTCATTTTTACTGTTATGACAACTTACAACAAATTTTAGAACATGCCTAAACTCCAATTCAGACAAAATATGCTTGCATAAGGATAATGCATGGATTTTTCTATCATTTTCACAACTGACAGTTTTTGGTGTAGCTGAAACAGCCAGGTCCGTTCATGAGCACATCATTTGGCTATGTAGTGTATCAGGCATCATCAGTTTTATGGTGGGACACACAATCATTCAAATGTATCCACAAAGCTACAATATGAAACTCATGACTGTCATAGAGAACGCTGTGCTTTTTGAAAAATCTTTTTTGGAATTTGTTCTGTAATTTGTTTTATTTTTTTTAGACTCTCCAACCACATATAGAAGCTACCTTGATTTCTGAGCTGGTCGGTTTGTTGTCAGCTCAAACATGCGGCTTTCTTTTGACTTCGGAGTGATGTGCATAAAATAACATATGATCTCCCAGCCGATTTGTTAAGCCACAAGGGTTAAGGAACTGTGTTCATACCATTGTGATATGCCAGAATGAAAATTAAATTCATAAAATGAAATGTTAATTTCAAGTTCGTTTTAATTTTTATAATGATTTTTAAAGACTTCAGTCCGATCTTATATACAAACCTTGTCGTTAGCCTATAGATTTAAACTTATATTTTTATTAACCTTACTGAAAGCTATGAAACAATGTGAAATTTCAGGTCATAGGAGTTCATCTGAGTAAAAAGGAAAATGGCAGGTGCATGTAGGTTTTCTACAGTCTTTGATGTCTGACACTCCACCCTCTGCATTGTAAAGCGCAAAAAAGGCACTTGTTGTCCTCAACATTTTCCCATGTGAATTTTATGTGGCCATTCAACTGAAGTGTAGACGTAGATCCTGAGCCTGGTGTTGTCAACATATCTGAACATCAAGATGCAGCAGAATGCAGATAGAACTAAATTCATTGTTTTGATTTATCCAAATGCAGCAGTGGTATGCTGAAAGGATTCCTCATGGTTCATGTCTCATTGTGGCTGTTGTCTTGCAGAGTTTGTAAAATGGGAGTTGTCTCTTTAAGGTGTGAAACGTTCAGTGACAGCTACAGATTAACTACTATCCTGACTTTCACAAAATTTCCAACAATCATGAGTCTGATGTAACTGTGTGGATATTTTTAAATGACAAAGATTTTGCATCCCCCAGAAACCGAGCCAAAACCATAGTCAATAAATTGATAAGTTGCTGGCATTTTGGGTTTGTGCCTTCTGTTCAAAAACACTTGAAAGGAACCTGAAGGTATTTTAGTACACAAATGCACCTGCTAAAGAGAAATGTGTCTTCTGAGAGGAGCAGATAATGCTAATGGACACAAAAACTGCAAGTATAGCAAGAGTATCACAGTACACCATTAATATCTTTTACCTCAATGTGGTGGATTTTAAAAGTGCACTAGACTTGCACCCTGCTATAATAATAGTACTACTATTTTGTGGCAAATCATGAACAAGAATATTAAGAGAGGAATATCCCATTACCTTAGGAAAAGCCAAGATAAGCCAAAACAGTTTTGCTCCCAAGAAATGAAAATTCCCATTTTTTACAAGATCTGGGTCAAACATCTTTCTTTTTTAAGCGCTTAAGTGTTACATGGAAACTGCAAGAAAACGTTACAGAATTGAATATAATTTTACACAGAAAGATTTCATACGTAACCAGCATAACCCACATTTTTTGCTTTCTTTTTTAAAAGGACAAATCAAATGTTATGTAACCCAGGATATTCCTTCAGGTTTGTTAACTACAGGAACAACCCAAACCATGGTATGTATAACATACCATGACTTCTCACTGTCCTCTAAGAAATACATTGGACCCAGGTCATGTATTTATCACAAAAGGAGAGAGAGAAGAAAAAAAAGCCCCTCTGATCACACAACACACATATTCACCTTCTCATCCTTTGATGTATCAGAGACACACAAACAGACACAACCACAGACAATGATGTTACAAATGATAAGTGCACTGATTGGATTAGTATGAACATAATCATGCATAAATTATATACAATTTGATACACAAGGACATTAACAAAAGGACCTTGTTTCTGGGAATTAATATCATGCCGTAGACCAACCAAAAACAAGTGAAGATGCTTGTAAAGGACAAGCTGAATCTGCACTGATTTTTTCATGCTGAATCAATGCTGCCATAAATCCAGAATCACATCCCCCAGTGACCCTCGAATGACCCTCATCAAAGACTCTTCTTTTACCATCACACCAATCAGCTACTGCCCCCTTTATCTAAAGCTTTACTAAAGTGTTGATTAATATTGAAATCAGAAGATTATATGTGACCCTGGAGCACAAAACCAGTCATAAGTAGCACAGGTATATTTGTAGCAATAGTCAACAATACATTGTGTGGGTCAAAATGATCCATTTTTCTTTTATGCCAAAAATCATTAGGATATTAAGTAAGGATGTTCCATGAAGATATTTGGTAAATTTCTTACCGTAAATACATCATAACTTAACTTTAAATTTATTCAACTTTCAGACGATGTATAAGTCTCAATTTCAAAAAATTAACCCTTATGACTGGTTTTGTGGTCCAGGGTCACATATATTACTGTGAATTATTTTCAGTAAATTCTTTTGAATATTTACGTTTGTGTCAAAAAGTGTGAAATCTGTCAAAAACAGCTAAAGGCTTAGAGGCTTTAACTGAGGTTTTACTAAAGGCAAGACATCTTGGGTGAATAGTATAAACAAAAGTAACAAATATCTCCAAACATCCTCAGTTGATTGATTACTTGATGAATTGCAAACATTTTTGCACTAAGTTTATGTTTTTGGAAATGTTTAACAATCAAATGCAAATTAGGCATTATGCAATTAAATATCTGCTACTTTGCACACAGTTCCTGTTTCATTTTGTTGACCTATTAGAGCCAAAGGTTTTCACTCCATAAATCAGAAAACACTGTCAAGATCCAGGAAAAAAAAAAAAAAAAAAAAAAAAAATGTTGTATAAAACCAGCCAAATGGGCAAATTATGTATGAACAATCGCCTCTGTAAAGATTTTCAAAATCCAGACAGTAACATAACTGCAATAAAAATTAGAAAAAGCCTTTTAAAGATATGCATTGTATTTGAAATCTACAGAAGCAAATAGATAACATGCAATAAAAAAAAAAATCATATAAATGATGTTTTCTTTGCACTGGTCTAAAACAACAGTTTATGAAAATCCAAATAGCCCAAAATCTGAAAATTAACCCATGCATGATAATTGTTTTTGCCTGTAGCGTCTTGCCTACTTTTCAGATGTTCATGATCAATTCATCCCCACCCAAACTAACAAAAAACATAAATGTCTACTTTTTATGTTTTAGTGTGAAAAGGAAAGTAAGTGAGCTCTCCCCAGTGAACCTTTGGAGTTATGGCCCTATGAAAACTGCTTTTTAATGGTAAATTAAATTTTATTAATTAAAGAGCATGTCTAATTAATTAAAATCATGAAACTTATACAATTTCACATCAATTTAATAAATGTTTTAACAAAAATGACGTTTTTTTTTTGTTTGTTTTATTGTCATCAAATTCTGTGTTTTAGCATGTCTAATTATTTGAATGCATACTTAAATTATTCAGATTTATTCTTAAAATAGCCTTATGAAAGTTTTTTTTTTTTTTTACCCTTTTTACAAATCCTGTGTTGTGTATTTAAAATGTTCTGGTTATCAAATGAAGGCATAAAACATTAATGTCATTTATCTTTTAATTATTTAAAATTGAGCTTTTTTTTTTGGAAAAAAGGGGAATTTACTATTAAAATTAAAACATGGAAGAAATGTTGTGTGATTATACCCCTAAAAATAATGTTTTTTTTTAATTTTAGTAGTAGTAGTAGTAATAGTAGTAATATATATCTGGCACAACGTCTTCAAGTTAAACCAGACTTTTATTTTGAGGGGTTGCCGTGTCTACCTTTACATTTCTGCGTGTATATGATATGATGTTAGTTTTCCTAAAATGGAACGGTCAAATGCTGAAATCACCACGAGCGTCAAGCGCGCTTCTGTGTGTGGTAAATAAAACCACTCGTCTGCTCCATTCATTAAAACAGAGACACACAGAACATGCAGGATTCACAATTAAAAGGTATTTTAGTGGCGTAATATTTACAGACACTAGTCCAACCTACTTTTGATTAATTCATTTAAACTTTGGCAAATTCCATGACATTCCACGTTATTCAGTAAATTCCGTTTTCATGACCGGATTCCGTGATTCCGTACGTGTTTTCCGCATCGCGGAAATCATAGGGCCCTAAGATGTTTTAAACTGCATTGGTGGTATCTTCTCAGAGAATGAATTGAAGATACGTGTATTACCTCTGGACTCTTGCGGTTTTGAGGTACCAGCTTGTCTGAATCCTTGGTAGAAAAGTACCTTGTGCATCCTCGACTCAGATACTGGATTGAAACAGAAAATGTATACAAGAAATGTTTAGAAACATGTTCTTTGAAAGAACAGTCAAGGATTACTCTATTTAAATAATTTCACATTTTTCAACACTTTGCATGATCACATCATAAATGTGTCAACCTGAATTGAAACATGTCAAAATAACTGTCATGGTGTGTGTTATTGTCTTTATTGACATTGTGAAATTGCTTACTGGATATTCTAGAGTAGTTAAAGTGTAGTGTAAGTGTACGTGTCAGACTGATGTGGGGTCTGTGAGATGCAGAATTCACAAACCCTGAAAGCTTCTGGAGAGCTGAGGTGGAACTTCCCCTTGATGTCTTCAGGAGCTCCAGCGCACAGCCTGTAAAAAATGTGATAGTTCCTCTCCTCCTGACCCTGCGTGCAGATACGGGACTTCTCCAGCAGGTAATGGGACACAAAACCACCTACTACAGCATTCTGGAAAACAAATCAGCATCGCGTTCAAATAAACGTGCAACTAATTCATGTACAAAATCACACATCTGCATCACTACACATTCAGTGCAGAACAGTTTTCTGTTTGTAGTGAGACTTTTGTACAAAACAAACCTTTTCGTTAAAGTGAATCTCCACAAATTTCCCAAAGCGACTGCTGTTGTTGTTTCGGACAGTTTTGGCATTCCCAAATGCCTCGAGCAGTGGGTTTGCTAGAATTGAGTGACAAAAAATAATTGCTTCTTTGTCATGTTTTCTGTAACTTACATTAGTTATGAAAAAAATCTAATTTCTATTAGTATAGTAAATTCCCTAAAACGTACCTTCAACTATTCTTTCATCAATGTCTTGACCTGTACCATAAGACGTAGTTAAGTACCTGTGAGAGAAAAGACTAACTGAATAAAACATATCACACATCAAGCAAAGAATAAATGATTACACAGAAGTGCACGGCTTCATTCACATTTTATAAATGAGACTGTATATGTTATATAAACGAGACCTTTCTATACCTGAGAACAAACTTGGTGTTTTCGGTTTTTCCAGCTCCTGACTCTCCTGACACAATGATGGACTGACTCATCTTCAGCACCTTCATGTCACGATAAGCTTTATCCGCTAAATACAAGAAATAAAAACTATGAGCATATACATGGAGTATTTATACAAGCTAACTCTCTATATCTATTTTGTACATCACTGAGAAGCCTTAATTTCACTCCCTCTGCATTGAATTTAGCATATACTTAGGTTCACCCACACAAAACACAGCCCATGCCTGTTCTCGCAGCCTTGCTTACCAATTGCATAGACGTGAGGAGGCAGAGTACCCAGCGATCGGCCCTGGTACTGTTTAATGGTCTCTGGAGAATACAGCTTGGGAATCTCACAATATGGATTCACAGCAATCAGGATGTTGGCAACAAACGTCTGCAACACAAGGAAAGCAGCCAATGAATGCATTTCTATTTTATTTGGCAGTCAACCATTTTCAGATTTTTTAGGACTTTATGAAAAATGGCAAGTACTTTATAGTTATCCTTTTTTTTAAATTTAATAAGGCTTTTTTTCCTTAGTATGTTATATTATCTTTTACTTTAAAAATTAAAGTGAATTTTAATGTATAAATTAAACATTTCAATTTTTACATTAAACTGTATTTAAAACGAAATAATTTCCCTAAAAACACTTTTGAATGGTACTGTGTTTTTTAATAAATTAATATAATGCAACAAATATATAAAAATAGCATTTATTGTCCCATTTTTGTAAAAATACTTTTTTTTTTTTTTTTACTCATTTACTACATTTACTATAAAGAAACAATGTCTTCATAAGGCTGAAGCGGTCTTCTGGTGACACTAAAAGCCTGGGTTTTTAGTTTTCTGCATTCTGCTCTGTTTCACACACTTTTAAAGCACACTTTAATAACCACAATCCTAGATGGTGTATGTGCACTACATAGTAAACCTTTCTATTTAAGCGTTCAAATCACTTGCACATACACTGCTGTTTACGTACAAATCTAAGTAAAGAGAAAAATGTGGCAGCACAGGGAAATCAGTGGAGTGGGCTGATTATGAAATTTACAAGCCCAATTCCAGAAAAGTTGGGACATTTCGTGAAATGCCATAAAATCAAGAATATGTTATCTGTTCACTCTCTTTAACCTTTAATTGACTAAAGTACAAAGAAAAACGTTCCAATGTTTTCAGTGGTCAACATTTAATTTTATTTTGTAAATATAACCAAATTTTGATTTTCATGGCTGCGACACACTCTACACAAGTTGGGACAGAGGCAAAATAAACGTGAAAAGATTATAGAATATCCAAATTAAACTGTTTTGAAAGAGTTCACAGTAAGCAGGTGAAATGGAAATTGGTGAGAATATCATGTTTGGGTATTAAAAGGAGCATTTCATTCTTTGCAAGACAAGTTGGATCATGTCTTATCACTTTGTGCCAAATTTCATGACAAAACATGATGTGTCAAACAAATCAAAAATCACATTTCCTAATAGAAAATCACAAAGAATTCAGGTCTTTCACCAACTACCACACACATAATATTGTGAACAGATTCAGGGAATCCAGAAAAAATGTCAGTCTGTGTGGGGCACGGCAAGACGCCTCAGGTGAATGTGGATGACGTTTGAGTCCTCAGAAGGCATTGCATAAGAAACCGTCATGCTGCAGTGTTTTTTAAAACTTATTTTCCAACTGCCCTAGAGTTACACAGTTGAGTTTTAACCTTTTCGAATCCATTCAGCCGATCTCCAGGTCTGGCGGTAGCACTTGTAGCATAGCTTAGCATAGATCATTGAATCCGATTAGACCGTTAACATCTCACTCAAAAATGACCAAAGAGTTTCAATATTTTTCCTATTTAAAACTTGACTCTTCTGTAGTTACATCGTGTACAAAGACGGTGCAGCAGGCGCAATGATATTGTGCAGAAGTCAACTCTGCCGGCTGCAACTCTGCATCTACACAAACTTAGTGCCGGTCACTTTCAGGCGCTGTATAATATCATTGCACCTGGTACGGCAAGTTCCTTGATTATTACGCCGGAATGAGAGTATAGTTCCTAGCCATATCAGCCTATCGCAACTTTTCATTTTCCGTCAGTCTTAGTACACGATGTAACTACAGAAGAGTCAAGTTTTAAAATTGGAAAAGACTGAATGGATTCAAAAACGGTAAAACTCAACTGCTTAACTCTAGGGGAGTTGGACAATGAATTTTCAAAAAAAGTGGAGTTCCTTTAAATATAGCCACATGGGCTCAGGAGTACTTCGGAAAACTGCTGTCACTTAACACATTCTGCAGCTGCATCATGTGGTTCTCTGGGACAGAGCTCATCTCAGATAGTCAAAAAGAAGATGGAAATGTGTCCTGTGGTCAGACGAGTCCACGTTCCAGCTTGTTTCCGGGAAAAATGGATGTTGAGTTTTTATTACCAAAGATCAAAGGGACTATCCAGATTTCATCAGCGACAGATGCAAACGCAAACGACTGTCATGGTATGGGGCTGCAGCAGAGCAAACGGCACTGGTGACTGGAATATGTGAGAAGGTACCATTGAAATGTAGGCATGTATTGGGTTTGTACAAACACATAGACTGCCGTCAAGATGACGTCTTTCATGGGAAGTACATGGTTATTAGATCAAGACAACGTCCACGTCTCATTCTGCAAGTGCTACAACAACATGGTTTCATAGACACAGACTGAATGTGCTCAACTGGCCTGTCTGCAGTCCAGATCTGTCTCCTATTGAAAATGTATGACCAGCCATGAAAGGAGAATCAGACAACAACGATCACAGACTGCAGAGCATCTTTTATTAAGCCAGACTGGACAACAATTTTACTTGAAAAATTTAAACTGTTCTTATCCTTAATTCTCAAACAATTAAACATTGTAATTAAAAAGTTAATGTGGCACAGTTAAAAACATGCCTCTGTCCCAACTTTTTTGGACTGTATTGCAGCCATGAAAATCTGCAATGAAAAATTTGGTTATATTTACCAAATAAAAGTAAAAGTTAGCCACTGACAACATTGGAATTTTTTGTTTATACTTCAGTCAATTACATAAAGGTTAAAAAGAATGAACAAATAACATATTCTTGATTTTATGGCATTTCACGAAACACCCCAACTTTTTTGGGATTGGAGTTGTATTTCATGTGCTGTCTTTGCAAACAAGCAAATTATACTTTGGGCTCCAGACATCTTGACATGTAGAGTGGACATACATACAGAATCTTCACGAGAGAATATACTTACATAAATCTTATCTTTACTGTAGCGCACACGGACGTTATTTAGTAGCGTGGCTTCATTCAAGTACATCAATGAGCCTGTAACACACACAAATATGAAATCATCAGTAAGTTCTGTCATCTTATCCAACATGTTTGAACATCTCAAACACATTGTCACTTACAGTTGTCCTCCACATGTTTGCTGACATCATCTTCAGCAGGGAAGACTTGATTGACAGGAGCTTGAAAGGTCTGGAACACAAAGACTTTAATGTTAAGCATACAGGACACTAAAAACATGAAAACTGGTGTTAGTTACATGCTTAAGCTTAAAGGGGTACGTCACCTAAAAATTACAATTCTGTCATCATTTACTCATCCTCAAACCAACAAAAGACTCTTGTTCATCTTCAAAACACACATCTCTCCATTGAAAGTGCACTGCTTCAGTTACAACAGTGAAAGATGCAAGTAGCTAATTAATTTTGTTAAATTTCACCATTTCGAATTAAAAATCTAAGCTATGATCATTATAGACCTTACAAAAAACCGGTCCCACAATGATTATGATCTTTATTCCATGCACCCCTTTTTTCATGTATGTGTGTTGATCGATGTTTAATTGTAAATAAATGCATGAATGAAATATATTCATTTTGGTTGCATGGCAGGTTTCAGGGTTCATAAAAAATATCTGAAGGATGAACAAAAATCTTATGAGTTCGGAACAACATGAGAGTGAGAAACATTTTTCATTTTTGGGCGAACTGACCCCTTAATACGTGGGATTAGAGACTGGATTGCTCAAAAGCAATACGGATGCTCGCCTTAGAAAACACATCAAATGCAACAGTGAAGGTTAGGCTCTATGTATTCAACCTCCATGCTTGTGTTCTAATATCAGACAGTAGTGTGTACTCCACACACACACACACACACACACACACACACACATTTTGTAGCGTGTGAACAGACAGCCTATTGTGCTTTCATATCCCGGCGACATCACACTGCACACAAATCACATGGGCTGGATGTAATGCTGCACACAAAACTCGGTCTTGTAGTTGCCACACGTGAAAACACAAATACACACACACAGAGTTATGGCTACTGTAATGTTTGTCAAGCTCCAGAGAGCGCCAGACTCCATATGGGCAACAGGATGTGTTTGCAGTGGCTCTGAAAACAGAAGCATTCATCCGAAGAGTTTAAATCATTCTGCAAAGAATCTGTGAAGTGCAAAAAATGTTTTTGACAGAAACAGAACAGGACAAGAAATGTGAGTACTTTCATTAACAGATCACATTAGCAGTTCCTTGTTCTTACAGCACAAGCATTTTAATAAAAGCTATTAAATCTTTCCGAACTTAAACGTGGGAATGTAGTTTTTAATTAAGATTTTTACCGCTGTTCCCTGACAACCAGTGAGAGAGTGAGCACTTTTATTTCCAGTCTGAAGTATAGGTCATGTTTGTCTTCCTGTGTTTTCTACAGAAATGAAGCTCCCGTTCACCCTTGCCCATTATTTTTAACAATCAGCGTCTTGAAATAATGTTTTGTGTACTTGAGGTTCATGAAATGTATAGCAACTAAACTTTTAATCATTATTATTCTAATAATAATATAATCATTATTATTTTAATAAAACATTAAATCGAGTCATTGATGATTACAGTTTATTGATCAGAAGTTTCATAAACCCCCAACATTTCAATATTTTAAGCATATTTTAAATATTTGAAGTCAGTAATATAATGATTATTAACTGCTCTGATGGATTTAGGGAGTTCATTTGTGACCCTGGACCACAAAACCAGTCATAAGGGTCAATTTTTTGAAATTGAGATTTATACAATTAATGTAAGCTTTCTATTAATGTGGTTTGTTAGGATAGGCCAATATTTGGCTGAGATACAACTATTTGAAAATCTGGAATCTGAGGGTGCAAAAAAAAAAAAAAATAGAAAATCGCAAAGTTGTCCAAATGAAGTTCTTAGCAATGCATATTGCTAACCAAAAATTAAGTTGATGTATTTACAGTAGGAAATTTATAAAATATCTACATGGAACATGATCTTTATTTAATATCTTCATTTCTTGCATAAAAGAAAAATTGTGTATTTTGAGCCATTCAATGTATTTTTGGCTATTGCTACATATATATCCATGCTACTTAAGACTGGTTTTGTGGTCCAGGGTCACATTTAATGAAGGATTCATTAGAATATTCATATAAGTAAAGCAAGTTACTAATTCATTCACTGTAACAACTGGCTCATAATCAAGCACAGTCATTTGTTTGTGAGAAAAACATTTTCTTGCCATTATTTTGCTGTACACAGTCTCATTTTAGTGTCACAGTTAATTTAGACTGCAAATTCACATTTTCGAATCAGATAAACTATGATTTATGCCGTGGAACTGTTCATACAGCGGGGGGGGGGCGGGGGGGAACAAGGCTAAACGCAAATAATAAGAAGCACCTAACCATAAAACTCTGCAAAATTCTCATATCTTTTGTTGTTGAAACAAGGGCAAATTAATCTGTCAACAAAAAATGCAATATGACACAAAGTAGAAAAATAAGGATGAAAATGGTTTGTGCCAAAAAATTCACTGTGACATTTTTTTTTTTTTTTTTCAGTTTTAATATTGTGTTGGGTCATTATTTGACATCCACTGAAATCTAAAAGGTGAAGATATTTTTAATGTTTGTTTGTTTGTTTCTTGTTTCTAATCCTAGTCATGTGTTGTATCATGAATTTGTGCTTTTATCATCTAATTGTCGATTTAAAGTCCCAAGATTTAATCAAGTGAAATTAAAACATTCCTTTGTATATCAGGCTGTCCTAGAGCTGAATAAGGGCCATGTAAAATGAAAATGCCAGGAATTATTTTTCTTTTTTAATTATACTGTATTTATTGTGTCTATGTTTGTGAATTGTGTTTTGTTTGTTTTTAAAGAGTGTGCAACAAACATACTGTTATGCAAGAAAAATTTCAGACGTAAAAAGTTTGACAATAAAGTTACATCAATCAATCAATCAATCAATTAATCAAACAAAACCAGGAGAACAGCTGGTCTGCGTTAAAACTTAGAAATACAGATTTTTAAATGTCTTTCTTTCTTCAGTAAATAAATTGTGTTTTTTAAGGAAAACATTTCAGGATTTCTCTCCATATAGTGGACTTCTGTAGTGCCCATGAGTTTGAACTTCCAAAATGCAGTTTAAATGCAACTTCAGAGGACTCTAAACAATCCCAGCCTAGGAAGAAGGGTCTTCTCTAGCGAAACGATTGATCAAAGCGATACAAAAAAAAAAAAGGTAAAACAGTGATGTAGTTTTTTGACATCCCCTAAATGTCTTGAACTGGAATACACACACTGGAGTACAAGCAGAGCTAGACAAGACAAGTATTTGAGGTTAGAAAGTGTATAAATCGTATTTTTTTTTTTTTTTTTTTTTTTTTTTTAGAAAATAACCGATCACTATGGCTTGAATCGTTTAGAGCTCTTTGAAGCTGCATTTAAACTGCATTTCAAACTTCCAGGCACCGTAGAAGTTCACTATATGGAGAAAATTTCTCAAAAATACGACTGCAGAAAGACATGAACATCTTGAACGACAAGAAGGTGAGTAAATTATCTGTAAATTTTTGTTCTGGAAGTGGGCTACTCCTTTAAATGTGACCCTGTATTTTTGCAGAAGCTCCTCCTCACCTTCCCTTTCTGGTTGAGAGGTTCGATGGTCAGACTATCGGCACTGATGTCGATGATTCTGCCCAGCTGGAACCCATCCGTAGGGTGGGGCGCCCACACCGGCTTTCCATCATCCATTTCACCACTGAGAAAGAAACAGGGGAGAACAAATGAAATACCAACAGAAGAAGAACAGATAATCTACTATAATACTGACAATCACTGAAAATGTTTAAAACATTGATGCATTTGTATGTTTGATGTCTTTTTAAATGTCTCATTTACAATACCAATAATTTTAGGCATATCACAAAAACTGTATACCTACTAGGGATGCTCATTGACAGAAAGAATATTGACTGATTAACACAATCAGTGAAACGGTTTAAAAGAACATTTTTTTCCCAGTAATTTATCTAAATATTTTAAAACGTTGCTAGATGGTTAAAATAAAATAAAATTGCATTTTTTTGAGAGAGAGAAAAAGATAAATTGCGTAGGCCTATAACGTTAATTCACATTTTATTATTACATTCAGAAATAGACCTGATGTTTACAAACACTATAAACACAGGCTAGGCTATTTTAGTTCCGCTCGCTCCACAAAAAATCCTTTCAATTTAACAGTATTCAGAAAAGAACAAGAATGAAAAGTATAAGAAGCCAGATTATATAAACAACAAGCCAAAACAAATTCATTTAGGCTAAAACGTAACTGAAACTACCGTTGGGTCTCTCATACGACACAAATCCAAATGTTTCCGTATTCGAGATGTATTTGAATGGCAAAGTACTATTTATTATGTAAACCTTATTTAAACCAAATTGTTTGGCATTATATCATGGCAGTACGTTAATAACGATTAAGCTGTGTGATTTTTCCATATGTTTGGCTGACTGTATTTGATTACGATATGGAAAGGCTGCATTGTCAAGTTAGCAATGCTTAACTGTGACACACACAAACTAACTTGACAATGCTGCGTCGGTGCAATCACTTGATTTTTTTTTTCTTTCTAACAGTGGAAACGACTCCTTCTAGTCATACAGATAATCAAAACAGGAAACGTTTTGCTTTTATTTGTGTACATTTACAATAAAAACAAATCATTCTGCTTTTGTAAAACAAAGAACAATAGGATGCCGCTTTCAGCCGTCTTCCCTTCCCGCAGCACAAAATGAACCCAAATTCTGCATATAGCTACTTGTTGTATACTAGCTACATTTTTTTCTTTTGTTTTGTTAATCAAGTAAAAATATTTATTGTATAGGTCTATTCATTCATTATATATCCACAAGTTTCCTACACCCCATGAGGCCTTGCGTCAAAAGTGGGAGCGTCTTCCGGTTCAAAGTAAACACGCGGGACGTGACACTCATTCATTCAACAGTTGACAGGAGTGACGGGCAAATGAAGAGTTGAGGCTAGAAGGAATACAGCTCTAGCTACTGGGCATGCGCACATCAATCTAACGTTATTTTTGTCACACTGTACAACAATAAAACTGTTTTTTGTATTATAGTAAGGGCTAAGTTTAGGGTTGGGGTAGGTGCAGACGTTAAACAAACACAATCCAATAGGTAGAACAATTCATTTCATTGTTAGTTTCTGGTCAGAGCTGTATCCCTTTCCAGCCACGATCCAAATGAAGCCTCATGAAGCACCGAGACTTTCCTGTGACTGTTTTGTGAAAAGATTCAAAGCTTCGAGAGTGTCGAAAACAGCGCGATCTGGTGGTTAGTAAAAAATAAAGCAGCCAAAAGCCTGTGAAGCTCCGTGTTATATGCACAAATAAAAGATGAACCGTGTCTGGGTTTGTTTGTTGAATTTCTGACTCTGATGAATTAATTTACCCACTGAATAGTGCCATTAAATGCCAGTACGAATATCAATATGATGAAATAGAAGAATAATGTACACATATATTAATTGCTTATGGCATATATTTAATTTTCCTGAAATTATTTGTATTCTTCATATTATTTGTATGACTGGGTATTTAAAAGTGTAATTATTAAATAGGCCCCAATGAAAACGTACTCGAAAAGTAAGGGAGTTAAGGAAGTGAACAACGCACGACTGGACAGAAAGTGAGGCTTCTACGAAAGTGATTTCTACGTTAAACAAGCCTCGAATCTGCCGTGCCCTTTAACACAAGCTCTGATGTCTCGGTTCAAATGTCATTTCACTAGTTGACAGTCATTCAAGATTTAGTGATCCAAACTTGCTAATGATGTGGAAACACAAATTGGAAAAGCATATGTTGTCCATAAGAACGTAATGACATCTCTCATAAAGGTGTGCATCTTTACAAAGTAAACAATGGTCTAAAAAACACTTAGCCTCTTTGCTAATTAGCACACAAAATACCATTAGTATACTACGTCCGCCACCTCACCGGAAGTTGTACCCACATTCTTTTTTACAGTAGTGCCCCCCAGAAACTTGCGAATAGCCTAGCTTTATTATGTTTTTCTCCGTCGACAAAAGCACTGCAGGTGAGTGATGTGATGTGTCCATGTAAATCCTCATGTTCTGTTGTTTGCTGCTTTTTGCGCATGTAAAATTTATCCCTGGAAAACAAATTTTAGTATTTTTAACAAGTCACAGACACTTATCCTCTCTAAAATAATTCAATTCTAATTTAAAATAATCTTGTTGGTTAACGAGCGTCGGCTGTCGGTTAGAAAAAATAACCAAAATGAACATCTCTAATACCTACATTTTTGCAGTAAAAATTGTAATATTATTATAAAATTATTCTTATTATTATTTTTTTTTTTGCAACAATTTCATCCAAAATTATGTAATGTTTGTAGTGTCATACAACTGATTGCACCTCATCAGAAAAACAATCAGAGCCTTTGTAGACTATAAATTACTACAATTAGACTATAAATTACATTAATTAATAAGATTAATTAAATCTTTTAAAGTTTTTGTTTAGATATTTTTGTTTAAATTGCCTGTTACTCCGTTATGCCTTATGATACTTCTTTTCAATTCAAAATGTAAACATTTTATTAAAAAATATCCTAAAAAAAAAACTCTTCACTCTAAAATTTATATGTGAATATAATGGCAAAATTCTGCCAAATGTAGCACCACTACATTCAAATCTCAAGGGGGTGTTAGTTATTTTCTCAGCTTATTTATTTCATTTCACGTAGAATGAAAATTCTCATTAGCACTGCCACAACCTTCACAACAAAGTAATAACAAGGCCTACTGGGTAATTGCAAATAAACATTTGATGAAATTCAATAACCTGGCAGCTAGACACATTGGGATGGGCCTCATTAGAAAGACTAAGGACTACTGAGGGAAAGATAAATGGAGCAAAACACAGAGAGGTGCTTTATCCAGATCACATAACTCAGACTGCAGAATGAACACAAATCTGTCTGCAGGACAACAAGCCAAAGTACAGCCAAAACAACAATGGAGTGACTGTGGCGCAAGTCTCCACATCTGAATGCAACAATCACCTTGTCACCCTATGTATTTTTGCATCAGCTTTGCACTGGACTGATGCACTTGGTGTTTTTTAAAGTAAAAAGTTCCAACTTTTAAAATGCTTCATTCGACCCCTGCGTTTGTCTGAATATCTCCACTGTCCAGCTGTCTGAATGTAAGAGTTCCCACCTCAAGGCTGTTCACTCATTTTACGTCATGTAAGTTAACTCTGTTAACACTAGCTTGGCTGCCATTTAGGGAACAGAGAATGCAGACAGGGAAACTTCTTCAGATTCTTAGAGCTGGTTATGTTATACCTAAACATGCTATTATGCTGCGCCAACTGAACGAATGAGGCATTTAGACAGTGCTTTACTATGTACTACTATATATCCACAGCGCTTAATCATATTATCATCATATATATCATCTCCTCAACCACCACCAGTGTGCAGCATCCACTTGGATGACGTGACGGAAGCCACAGTCAATTCAACTGATGGGAATTATTGGGAGGCCATGATGGACGACAGCCAATGGGCCAATGGTTAATTTGGCCAGGAAGTGCTATGGGATTTTTAATAATCACAGAGAGTCAGGACTCAGTTTAACATCTCATCCAAACAATGGAACTTTTTTTTTCTGCATATAGGCAGAAAATGAATTAATTATTAATTAAACACCAACTCCTTACCACCTACTCTACAATAAATAACCAGAATACTAAATGTAAATATATGATTTCCTTTAAGAAAAGATCATTTAAAACACTCACAAATTTGACCAAAAAAACAAAAAACAAACAAACATATAATCCATGTAAACCATGAAAGGTTTATGCATATTTAAACTAAACTTTAATTTGGTCAAATATTAGGAGTATGTTTTAGCACAACACTGAGCAACCAGGTGCAACACAATGCAACACACGATAAATAAAAGCTGTATTTGCCATGTTTTCGTCCTAACCAGCTGTGACAGTAAGATATATATATATTTTTGGTGTTGTTCCCTTTTATTATGATAGGATCATGGAGAGCAGACAGGAAGTAAAGTGGGACAGAGAGAGGGGGGTGGGATCAGGAAAGGTCCTCGAGCTGGGATTCGAACTCGGGACACCCGTAGTGCAACGGCACTGTACGTCTGACATATACAGTGTATTGAATTTCAGTCAGAGTTGTGCCTTTTTTTACGGACACCATAGGAATAAATGAGAAGTGCCGTAAGCTGAATAACACCTGTCGCAAAAAGTCAGTGAATTCTCTCATAAAACAGCATTTTTGTGTTAAAATAGTTAAATCCAAAAGTACTGGTTAGTGTAAAACATGTTGAAGATTAGCAGATAGGCTGTGGATCCATTAAATGACAAGCCATTTCCTCTAAAAAGCTGTTTACTCAGCATAGTGAAGCCTCTCCTTCACTGACACCCATTCAAAAAAAAAAAAAAAAAACGGCCTCTGGTCTCCTTTCCCACGTACTGCCAGACCGGAAGCATCAGCTTTAACCGCTACGCCCTTTTCGGCTAATGGTTGCAGGCTTGCCTTCTAGTGGCTTTGGAGCTACCTTCCTGCAGACTTAAGTTCCAACACTGCTTTAACACACCTGTCTGTAATTAGGTAGCTGTGAACAGCTGATTAGCTGGTCCAGATGTGCTGGATTAGTGTTGAAGCTGAACTCTGCAGTGAGGTAGCTCTACAGGAGCAAGGTTGAAGACCCCTGTTAAAAACATTTGTTGATACAGAATTTTACTACAAGACTCAAAATAGCTGATACCTAAAAAAAAAGGCAAACATAGGATAATTGGATACTGTTCAAATCAGCAATCTTTTGATTTTTGGCCAAACTGGACAACAGTTATAAGCAGAAATGTCAATATTGTATATCTTTTGACCAGTAGGTGGTGCTGCGTCAAAACTACTTAAGCTGGGTACACACCACAAGATAATCGGGCTGATTTTGGGCTGATTTTTCACCTTCCGACAATCCTAGGTAGTGTCCGATTATCTTGGTGGTTCTAAAGATTATCTTATCAGATTTACCTGCGGTGTGAGGTGTGTTATAAGTGACTGAATCTGCTCGGAAGAACGTTGGAGGCGCCCCGATCGTGAATTGTAAATATTCAAAATGTGGATGTGATGTGATGTGTGGGGGGAACCCTGAGGACAAACATGCGAATTATCACGTGAAACAAAACAATATCCAATCAGAAAGCGAGCTGACAGAAGACGGAAGCATAACAAACACAGCCATGGCACAGCACAAAAGGATTTGGACAGCAGAGATGAAAAATTCACGACTTCATCCAAAGCCTTTTCTTTTTTTTCTCGTAAGTTTTCTGTCAAAATCATTCCAAACGCTATTATTGTATAATCTTCTTGCCTATCGTCCACCATGTTTATTCTCCAAGTGTTTTTTTTTGTTTTCAAGATAAAATTACATGTATGTGAAAAACATTATACATGATATAAACAATTATACACTAGAGGGGCAGTATACAAATACAAGTTTTTATATAAAAATATTAAAGCATTTGCAAACTTTCACCGTTTTAATTGCCTTTTGTTTTATAGCAAATAGTAATGTATCATTATAATCCTCCATTTCCTTCCTAAAAGAAAAACAATTTTTTTTTTTTGCAGGAGAACTTATGAATATGAATAGGTGCTATGAAATTGTACATGCACAAAAATAAGATTTACCATGTAGACGTGAATGCGCTTTTCTTTGCTGTTCTGCAGGGAATCAATAATACAATACAAATGTCCATAACAAAAAATGATTATCAATATTTTGTACAACAAAATCACAGATATTTTGCCAAAATAGTTTTACAAAAGGGCAATGCCAAAATAAAAGTACCACTGTTTTAGGGCAACTGACATAAAAGGAGCAACTAAATCAATATCAGATTTAAATTTGACCAAATAATATTTTGCTGGGTAAAGCCTGTGCATAATTTTAAATGATACTTCCTTAACCCTTTTTGTAATTGCAGGAAATATTGATTAGGTATTAACCAAAGCCTTTTCCAAACAATACTGTCTGTCACTTGATTTCAATATGAATAAACATAAGGCAAAGACAAACTGTCTTGTTGAAATAAAGCTCGAATTGTTATATATTGAATATAGAATTGTTGTGTGATGTTTATTCTCAAGTCTCGAGAGATTTTGCAAGATTTCCCATGTTCACAGTCAGGACTCTGGTTGAAAATCTTGGTGTGTGGTGTACTGTCTCTGTCACATCGTGGCACACCACATACTATAGGAGCAAAAAGGTTAAATCTAGGATTTTTTGTTCTTATGTTTGTGGTCTCTCACATTTTGAAGAACGTTACCAATGCTTTACGAAAATGCTTTGGTTGGTATATGAAAAAGTTTTGGTAGCTTTGAAGATGATCTGAGCCAATTTTGGTAAAAATTGGACAAACTGTCTAAAAGTAGATATTTTGGAAAATTCAAAATTGCCAAAAATCTTGAGCATAGAAATGAAAATGTTCGTATGAGCCAAAAAAAATAATTTTGCTTTTTAGATTTTCATTTTTGCGACACTGTGGCTGGGAACAGGAACAAACAGGTACTGATCATGTTTTACATTTCTTTGGATTTTTCTTTTAGTCTTTCTTTACATCTTATCACTTTGGATGTTCTTAACAGCTTCAATGGAAGCAACAATGGATCATTTACCAGACAGAACTTGAAAATAATGGTTGAACACTGAAACTATGAACAATTAACTTGATTATGTACTTGGTCACGATAGCAGAATGAGCCCGGCCATGCCGCTTCTGATTGGCTGTGATTGATTCTGATTGGCTTTGTGATTGATTTTTGCCATGTCTTGCCTTTTTTTTTTACTTTAGACAGTTAGTTTTTGCTGGAATCTCATCACATTGCGACTGCTCTGGACACACTGTAACAACAAACACCAAAACTAACAAACACAGACTAAAAACCACAAAACTCAGATTTTGATTTCATTTATGACCTGTCAGATTTTCCACATTCAGTCAGTTCAAGTTAACTGATCTACTACTCTGGCCTGAAGTCATAATGTCTTATAAAACTCTTGCTCACCACAGTTCAACTAGTACATGAAATCATTGAAGTTATTGGATTTGAGCAGTGGAGCACATGTCAGTGTGGCCGGGTTGGGTCAGATCTATATGGGTTAGGTGTGTCCTTCCTGACAAGACAATAACTATCTGTGTTTTCACAGTTAAAAGTAAATAAGTAAATTCTTCAGCCAGGCATGACGATTACATACTAGATACTAGAAGGTCACCCTGGACAGGTAGGTCACATTCACAGAGTATCAGGTCAAAGACACAGATCTGAAAACGAATCACTGCTGCCAAACTGTGAGCAGAAACCTGACGCTTTATTGTGCCTTCTGTGTAAGTCCCCCATCACATCTCCCGAAACCAGTTTGGCAGCGCAAACAAAGCTTCAGGGTCCAGGAATGGCACATCAGAGCAAGATCACTATCAACGCTTCAAAGACACCCACCACCTGGAATTGTGGACTCACTACCCGTCCCGCAACACACTGTATCACCACCCTCATCCACATTCAGACTCCCCTGGAGACTTAATTAACATCCAATTTCTTTGTTATTTCAAAAAAAAAAAAAAAAACTCATACACACGCTCTTTAAATGTTTCCGCGACAACTCTTTCCTTTAAGCTCAAAAATAAGGCCAAAGTTCATGAAGTAACTTACTGTCAATGTTGTAAAATTTATTGAGTACCACTGGACCTGCGCAAACCGAACCCATCATTTCTTCCTGGTCTCGTGTTGCTGTATAATCATTTCCATTTATGGGTCAGTGAGATATAAAAATATCTATGATAAAGATAATGGAAAATCTAATTTAACAAACATGTGCCAGTTTCTTAAGAATCTACTCTATCTGTTTTATTAGTTTGTTTTACTCATTTTTAGTTATTTTAGTACTTTAGGTTAAACTAAATTAAAAGGAGAAACGCTGCCTTCACAACTAGCTGAAATAAAAGGTTTATGGTGTGTGGGTCCCCTATATACACACGCGCACACTCACTCTTGCATATGTGGTTTACGGGGACTCTCCATAGGTGTAAAGGTTTTTACAAGCTGTATTTTCTATTGCCCCACCCCTAAAGTACCACCTAAAGTAAACCTACCCCTCACAGGAAACTACTGCCAATTTTTGAATTTCATAAAACACCACTTAGCATGTTTTTAAGCCTTTCGGTTTACGAGGGCACAGGAAGCGTCCTCATAAACCATGCTTACACTGTAGTATCCATGTCATTATACACGTGTTCTCATAAACCATATATTCCAGAACATGCACACACACGCACACACACAATCATGTGATAGACCATACAGCTTTGATTTTATTTCTAATTTAATTATTTGAATGAGGCTTTTTTCTTCATTAACATGAAAACAGCTGTCATTTAACTGTATGAATTTCATTTTAAAAGTATTTTTGAGTGACAGAGTTATTCACAAAACTAACAAAAAAATGTACACTACGTCAATGATTCTTGTAAGAATTAATAACTAACTAGAGAATGCGCATGCAACTCTGTTCAATGTAATTACCGTTCCACACATGTGGGTGACATTACACGTGTGGGTTTACTCACAAACTGGCTCACAGCTCTTTGAAGAGACTACAAAATTACACAAAATTATAACCTGAAATATGTTAAAATATCTTTAAATAAGAGCAAAATATATTTCATTCTGTTCCTACAAAATCAAAGTCCTAATCAAACTGACCCAGATTGATGACTGGCACAGATTATGCCTCCTATAAAACAATAAAAGCATATCTTTAAATTGATAGCACGTCTCCATCATGAGCTCTGAGGAATAGAAATGATCAAAATCAACACGGTGGACAAAAACACTATTAAAATAGATTGACATGGTCTGACTGGAGTCTGTTTTCTATAATATACACATTGTAATCTCTCTCTCCTTCAGCTTGCTCCCTTTATCAGGGGTCGCCACAGTCGAGTGATCCGCACAGCCGATTTGGCACGTTTTATGCCGGATGCCAATATACACATTGTAATAATCTATGCTATTTTGTCAACAATGTCTGTGGATTAACTCAAAACATCTATGACTCACAGACTGCATCCGAAGACGTCGACATCCAAACTAAATAGTACACAAAAAGCTGTATATCAGAGGAGCAGAATGCCTGAATATGCAGTCTTTAAGGTGAACCAATCTGACCGCTTCTGCTGATCATGCTGGAGAAATAAAATAAAAATGGATAAACAAAACGTTTTTGTGGTTGTCCTGGAGCCCTGGCTGAACAATACAGACATATACCATGCAGAGGATGATGTTTCACATGTTGTGCATCAGAAGCACTTTATTTTTATTCATTTTAAAGCAGAAGTTCACATCCAAAACAAAGATTCACATATAATGTACTCACCCCCTTGTCATCCAAGATGTTCATGTCTTTCTCTCTTCAGTCGTAAAGAAATTATGTTTTTTGAGGAAAACATTTCAGCTTTTTTCTCCATATAATGGACTGATATGGTGCCCCGAGTTAGAACTTCCAAAATGCAGTTTAAATGCGGCTTCAAACGATCACAAATGCGTTTGTAAACGATCCCAGCCAAGGAAGAAGGGTCTTATCTAGTGAAACGATTGGTTGTTTTCATTAAAAAAATGATATTTAAACACTTTTTAATCTCAAACGCTCATCTTGTCTTGCTCTCCCTGAACTCTGTGTATTGTGGTTTAAGACAGTTAGGGTATGTCAAAAAACTCTCGTAACAATGGTATTTTCTCCCTCAACTTCAAAAATCATTTCAAAATCATCCTACATCACTGCAGAAGTACCAACACAGTCTTTGCAAATTGAACATGCAAAGAAGATCAAACACCCTTAACAAAAATGGTAAAACAGTGATAGAGGGCAATTTTGAAGTTGAGGGAGAACATGAGATGGGAGTTTTTCGACATACCCTAACTGTCATGAACCGGAACAAAACAGTCCAGGCAGAGTAAGACAAGACGAGCATTTGGCATTAAAAATTATATAAATTGTATTATTTTTATTAAAATAACTGATCGTTTCGCTAGATAAGACCCTTCTTCCTCGCCTGGGATCGTTTTCAACCGCATTTAAACCACATTTTGGAAGTTCACCATATCAGTCCATTATATGGAGAAAAAAGCTGAAATGTTTTCCTCAAAAAACAATTTCTTTACAACTGAAGAAAGAAAGACATGAACATCTTGGATGACAAGGGGGAGAGTACATTATATGTGAATCTTTGTTTTGGAAGTGGACTTCTCATTTAACCTACAAAGAGTGCTTGCTTTAGCTAATGTCCTGTCTAGGTTTAATTTAGTAATAAATTACATGTAAAGAAAATCTTCTCCACTATTTACTGATACATGTGTGACTTTTGTGTGTGAGAGGTGTAATTTCAGTCAAAACAAGCCTGCATGCTACGCCATACAATGGAAATATAGTTAAATGTGTGCATGACAATAAGCATGAATCTCTCCGTCAGCTTCTGTTCTTCTGGAAAGACATTTCACTAGGATGTTTACAGATGGATGCAGAGCTTTGCTCCATTCAGGCGACGACTTTGGCTTGCAATCGGCGTTACAGTTCATCTACATATAGTCATATGCTGTATCATTATGCTGCATTATATAGGGCCCTATGAAATCCGTTTTATTTTTTCCCAAATTACGTTTTATTTTTCACCCTCAGAAATTCTGTGTTGTGTATTTAAAATGTTCTGGTTATCAAATGAAGGCATAAAACATTAATTTCATTTATCTTTTAATTATTGAAAATTAAAAAAATTAATTATTGAAAGTTAAGCAAACTTTTTTTTTTTTTTCCCAAACAAAGGGGAATTTACTATTAAAATTAAAACACGGAAGAAATGTTGTATGATTATACCCTAAAAAATAATGTTTGTTTCATTTTAGTTGTAGTAGTAATAGTACTAATATATATCTGGCACAGTGTCTTCAAGTTAAACCGGACTTTTATTTTGACGGGTTGCAGTGTCTACCTTTACATTTTTGTGTGTATATGATACACTAGACACTAGTTTTTTCTAAAATGGAACGGTCAAAAGCTGAAATCACTGTGTCACATGCACTTCAGCGTGTGTAGTAAACAAAAGCGCTCGTCTGCTCCATTCATTAAAACAGAGACACACAGAACATGTAGGATTCACATTTAAATGGTATTTTTGCGGCGTAAAATTTACAGATACTAGTTCATATTGCGGTTTGATTTAAGTGTAATGACCTACTTTTGATTAATTCATTCAAACTTTGACAAATTCCGTGACATTCCGCCTTATTCAGTAAATTCCGTTTTTATGACTGGATTCTGTGATTTGCGAAAATCATAGGGCCCTAATTATAATGCTTTTATCTATCCAACCCTGTATTTAAACAAAAGGGTCAAGTCTTGGCTACTTAGCAAAAAAAACCCATCTTTTTACATAGACAGTCTTGGCAATATATCACTAACACAGTGTTTGATCTTATAATGCCAGTCATTGATTTTTGGAGTGCTTTTAAATTCATGAAATTGATTTATTTTGTCCTCGTCTGCTGCCACTACAAAAAGTTCTTGGGGGTCATCAGCCATTCAGCACTGTCATGATGTCCATTCTCCAACTGCTTTTTTTCCCCTAACTGCTTTGCCCCGAAGCAAAGATGGTAAAATTCAAATTTTGTAATTTCAGGTTTCTTGTGGCAGCCAAACAACTGCCTTTATGATGAACGCGAAGACTAACTTTCTCCATACACCTCGTTGATGTGATGGTAACAGGATGAGGAAACTTGAGGAAGCTGCAAGCGGTCAGGTTATGTCATTCTATTAGAATGGATAGGGAAGGCATTGATTTAGGTTGAGAGGTGGAACATGACCTCAGGACTAGAGAAAGTGCTTTATCTTGCATTGATGTAGCCACACGTCTCAGTTTCTCAGACTGTTTGAATAAGTCAGTGCCCTTCTTGTTGTACTGTAATGACATTTTAATTATTCAGAGGCCATTCACAGCACATTATGATTGATTTTAAATCAATATAAACAAGTGCAAGTTTAGTAGTTTTGTCATAATCGGGCAGTGGATTCTTCTGAGATCACTCTAGTAACCACCCACGATATACTAGCAACTATCAGCAATGCTCTTTATCAACCATCCAGACCAGAGAGCAACACCCCTGCCAATGCCGATACCGATATATTTCCTTATGTTTGGAAACAACACCAAGTCTCTCCTGTGCGGAAATGATAGGCAAATTATTTTTAATTTTGGTTAGTTTTTTACAAGAACTTATTTGTTAGAATTAAATAAACAATAATGAAGTTCTTTTATAACGGCAGTACATTGAAGCTTTGGAAATAACTATAAATAGACGATATATATAATCAAACGCTGCATTTTTTTCCTTCAAAAAAATGCAGGCGTAACCTTAACATTTTATTTTAAGATTTAACATTTGTAGATGGTCTAAAGCAAAAGAGTTGTACAAATTCTGAAAATCTTTTAGAGCTCATAATTTGTTTAAAAAAAAAAATACATTACACATTCATGAATAAATCAGTATTTATAAAATTACTTAAAGGGGTCACTGGATGCCCATTTTCCACAAGTTGATATGATTCTTTAGGGTCTTAATGAAAAGTGTCTAATATACTTTGATTAAAAATTCTCAATGGTTTTGTAAAACAACACCCTTTTTACCTTGTCAAAATGAGCTCTGCAAAAATCATCTCATTCTAAGGGTTTGTTCCTTTAAATGCAAATGAGCTCTGCTCGCCCCGCCCCTCTCTTCTCTCTGTGGAAAGACGGTCTTGTTTACATTAGCCGCATTTAGCCGCGTTTAGCTGCTAAACTTCCTAACTACCACATTATAAGGAAAGGCGATCGCAAAGATTCATAAAAAACGCTTATACTCACTTCTGCTGTAAGTGAAGCTGGATCATGAATGATTCGCATGAACATAGACGGATATATGTAGATCGGGAGGTGCATTCCCTTCACAAACAAATGTAATCCACTGCATCTTCAGCGGCTCAGATGTCGGGAGTAAATGACGACCACTATGTTCATTATTACATCCAGCAACACAACACCTCAATCACTCAATCGGAGATATTCTTGTCTAATTTACATCCCTGCTCTGGCATCAAAACTATGAAAGTTACTGGACTGTTACAGCTGGTGTAAGGTAAGAGCTCATGTCAATCAACTATTGTGGGAGCGGCCTCTGTGGGTGTGACGGCACAACGACAGGCATCTGCGAATGGCTCGATCTGAAAAAGGGGATATTATTTTTACAGATTAATTAAAAACCACTGCATGGATTTTTATCATTATAGGGTAGATTTGTACATGCACTGCCAACACACATTAATGTTCAAACAACATGAAAAAATGAACTTAGCATCCGATGACCCCTTTAATTTACAAGGGTCACATTTGTGATTTTTTGTTGTTGTTTTATTTATGTAAGCTATAGCTTTTGACTTTTAAATCAAAACACACTCATAATCGACATCAATTACTGCTTTATTTAATCAGAAACACAGTTTAAATGTTCTTTATTTTACTTTCATTTTATTAGATGTAGGCCAACAGTGTCCCGTACACAATTAAAACTCCTTTCCGAACGTGCTTTAGGACCTGGGGGAGGCTGCCACTGTACATGCTCTTAACCCTTATATACCACATATACACCTCGTCATTTACTACCCTCTCCCTCATTCATTTTTTAAAGTTCGGCATCAGCCTTCTTAGTATTCTTTAATCTATTAATTATGAACAATAAAACTAGAAAAAAATAATAAAATATAAAAGAATGTCTGTTTTCTGATTAATTTTGTGTAAAAGGTGTATAGGGTCGCTAGAGACAGGAGGTTTGTAATAGTGTTAGTATATTTTTTGTGCGCAAAAATATGTGAATATCTGATGACTAAATACATGCAATTCTTTTTTAGTCCTCAAGTCCTCCACTGTTTGATAGACTATAATGACGTAATGTATTACTTGTAATTGTCACAAACATAAAACAAAAGAATATCATCAGCAAAATTTGAATTAGTTTGAATGGCTTTACTGCAGAGCAGTTAATGTATGCAATAAAACATAAATGTCACTGTCATTTGATGGTGGATGTGGTGAATAGGCTGCCAGAGATCAAAATAATAATTTTGAAGGCATTGTAAATGACAGTTTTGCAAATATGTTTGAGATTGTGAATATGAGCCAGATGCTGAATGTCCTGTGGAAGTGCGTTCTGATGATGACGGTGATGGTAAAATCATCTGCTCAATTTGAACTCTTCTAAGCTCTTCAAATGCAGTGACCCAAAACAGTGAATCTAATCATCATTCAGGCAAAACTTTGCATTAAAAATGAGCCACACTGCTGACGTGATCTAATCACTAGCACACCTTGAGCACATACGGGTTATTTCTCTTATCGGCAAGACATATTGGCATTATTTTTCATATCAGACCAATGCCGATATTTACATTTAAAAGCATTATTGGCTGATTCCGATATCAGTCCAACAATATTGTGAGCCTTAGCTTTTATTAATGCAATGGCAAAAGTAAAGTGTGTTTACACTACTGTTCAACATTTTGGGGTTGGTAATTGTTTTGTTTAGTTTTTTTGTTTCTTCCATTTTATGAAAGAAGGCTCAGCAGCTTGGCAATAGAATCGCCATTGCCTTGTTTTTTTTTGTTTTTTTTGCCAGACTTATACCAGATTTATTTGCCTTCTACAACTCAATGACTGGTAAGTGAAATTTAACAACTTATTAGCCAAAGGCTAAAGATCGCCAAGCATAAACATTTTTCACATATGCAACTGATTTACTCACATTATAGATGGTTGCTCAGAAAGGCAGATTTTTTTTAGCATAATTTCTCCAGTCTCCAGTGTTTCATGATCAGAAATTATTATAAACCCCAAAATCTACTACTACAAGCTTTGTAAACTACATGCACAAGAAATATTTGGTTATCAGCAAAAGTAAAGTTTACATATGTAAATGTCAACATAGTATGTAGACAATGGGGAACATATGTTTGTCTTTATTTTATATATTATATTATATTATATTATATTATATTATATTATATTATATTATATTATATTATATTTATTTAATAAAAAATAATATTATATTATATTATATTAAAGAATGGTAAATGAATTTTTTTGCAATGTTGTCTGCAACTACTAACATCAGAACAAATTTATAATAAAAATATGTAATATAATATAATATAATATAATATAATATAATATAATATAATATAATATAATATAATATAATATAACAGGCCTCTTACAAAACTCAAAAAGCACAAGGCGGCAAAATCAAAATACAAAGAGCCATGTTTTGTCATTACGTGAGGACTCAATCATCGCCTTATATCTGGGCCGATAAAGTGTCGACCCCTATTTATTTTTTTCTATTTATGTCTCCAATAATTGCTGTCATTGCCAGGATTAAATGCATATTTTCCATCAATAGTTTCCATCACTCACATGTGTCCCTGTACTCTTTCATTTGGAATATTTGAACATGATTTGCTATTATCACTTCTAGGTATTGAAAACAATACAGCGATTATTTGCGAACACTTGTACTACATAACTTCAAATTGTAACTAACCCAGTTGCGTGCATGTTGTGATACTGCTTCATGTCTGCACAATAAATCAAAACTGATTAGATAAATTACTGCCCTGGCATGCCAGTTTGTTCCTGTAAAGGGCATTAGAGTGGACTAAATCAGATTTGCAGTTCAGTGCTAATACTGAACAACTTATTATACAAAATTAATGCAAGTTCATTTAAATTCAAGGTAGACATGAGTAATGAATAAAATGTAAGTGCAATAAGTTAATTAGTTAGGATTAGTTAGTTAATTAGTCCAACAAACATTATTTCAAAGTGTCATTAATAAATTCAACCTTGCTCATTCAATCTATGCTTACTTTTTAAATAATGGCATCACTCTCTCTAGAGACAATATCATTATAATAATAACTCATCCATTCATGACAATGTGACAGTAGTTAAACAAACTGACACAGATTAAAGATAACACGGCGAAGGGCCAAAAAGCGTAGTTAGGCCTGAGAGGGAAAGCAAGGAAAGAAACTGCTGTTCTGGACTGACATTTCAGCAGCAGAAAGTTTAGCGTGGAGTCTGAGTTTGAGTTATTCCACTGCAGGCCCACTCTTCCTCCACAGCACACAAATCTGGATTGTTGAATGCGAGCTGGCAGAGGACTGAGAGCTCACTGTCACAGCGCATGAGATCATGAGAGGACTCTGTGTTGACTGCACAAAAACACTAGCAAATAAAGAAGTTCAGCAAATGTTTAGCACTCATCTCAGCAAAGTGAATATAAAGACAGTTAAACAACTTCTGAGAAAATGTGCGATGAAACGTAAATATGACACTAAATTATAACATTACCATTTACTTACATTATTGTGCCTAAATTATATCTCCAACGAACTAGCGATAAATCATAGAAGTAGAGTTTTGTCATTTATTTTAATTATAATTATACAGTAAAGATTTTTATTTTTTGGCATATTTTCAGTAACTATTAAAATGTGAACACATTATATTATATTATATTATATTATATTATATATTACACTATATTATATTACATTACATTACATTACATTACATTATATTATATTTCTCAAGAAAAATAATGTTTTTTGCCTTTAACTATTAACATTCAACATTAACATAATGTTATAATAATATAATATAATATAATATAATATCATAATATAATTTATACTTTGAATGTGTACACACACAAATATAATAACTTAAAAGTAGAGTTCTGTGATTAATTTTATTGTAATTATTATATTATTATATATTATATTATATTACATTATATTATTATAGTATATTTCTCTTAAGAACTGTATTTTAAGAACATTAACAACTTTATAATGATATAATATAACATAACATAACATAACATAGCATAAAATAACAATATATGTGTACACAAAAAAATATAATAACTCTTAGGATTTCTGTGATTAATTTGTTTATTATATTATTTAATATTACATTATATTATGTTATGTTATGTTATATTATTATTTCTTTTAAGAACGTTTTTGCATTTGTTCAGTAACATTCAACATTAACATTTAAACATCAACAACTTTATAATGTAATATAATATAATATACTTTCAATATGTGTGTACACAAAAAATATAATAACTCTTAGGACTTCTGTGATTAATTTAATTTATTTTTTTATTAAATTATATTATATTTTATTATATTTTTGTTATTTCTTCTCTTAAGAACAGTAAAGAAAAATGTTTTTGCATTTGTTCAGTAACATTCAACATTAACAAAACTTTATAATATAATATAAACTCTACTCTACTAATATTATATTATATTATATTATGTTTATATTATATTATTATATATTTATTATAAAGTTGTTCTGATGTTAATAGTAAAACAATGCCATTTTTTCCCCCTTTACCATTCTTTGTGTTATGTTATGTTATGTTTTGTTATGTTATGTTATACTCAGAGAGAAAAGGAAAAAAAAACGACAATATTAATATGTACAGCTTTTGCATATTTTCCAGTAACTGCATCAGCATCAGAACAACTGTAGTACTTGATTAACAAACATGCAGTGAAGGAGTTAGACTGAACACAAAGCACTGTAGGGTGTCACATATTATATAAAGGCTGGTCCAGGTGCAGTCAGCTGTAACCCTCACAATGACAACAGAACAGGTGGAGTTCGTTACAACACTCAACACAATGCACAACATTATTCTGACAGCTTTTTAGCAGCTACCACATTAGTTCAATCTGAGCTCAAGTATTCTGTGATTTTCACGTCAGCTTAAAGATTGACTATTTAGCGCGATCACAGGTCAAACTCTCAGGCTAATGTAAAAGACCTGACCATGGTGTGACAGCACTGGTAAAAAAGTTAATCAGTGGCAGAGGTTTCTACATCGCAAGATACGCGCATGACAGACAAGCAATTCTCAAAATAACTGCTCTACATTTCTGACAAAGAACGGTTAATGATTTTATTTCTTTATATAGACTCCATAGAATATAAAGTCCTTCAACCATCAAGAGTTTGAAGTGCCACAACCTGTTTGCCAGCAGAAAGGTCACACATGCAACCGGTCTTTTGTCACTTTTGTCTAAGGTGAACCTGTCCCAGTTAATCATACAGCAAGTCCCAAGCTGTAAACACATGATTCAATAATATGCTAATTATCTTAACTAGTGACATGATAACATCAGTCCTAAGTTCCTGTCAGATCATATTTGATTGTCCTTACATAATTATGTGGAACTTGATTTTGGGCCGAGAGATTTCGCAGCAAGTTAGGCTGCTAAGCACGGCACAAAGCTTTTCACACACAGTGGCTTTGTTCCAAAAGCTAATAATGCTGTGTTTTAGGACACTGCCTAAGCAGGCTGTAGTCATCAACTGCAATAGAACCTCATAAGTGACCTATTTGGAACTCTGCATAGGCAGCAACTCTACAAAACCAACGCTGTCCGTACGACACACTACTAGAGACTCCATTCTCATACGATTTCAGTAGAGATGTTAGCATATTGCTGGACTAACAAAACCAAATACTCTAAGATCAAACATATACCGTTTTGATTTAAACTATTGTAATTGAGACTTTGCTGAAATGAATGAAATAGGAAGCCAGTATTTTTAATTTATTCTCTCACCTCTCCATCTTCAATTTATTACATAGATCTTGCAACAATGCATTCTGGGATTGTCTTTTCCACAAAGGACACATGCAATATCTATTTGTAGATATCCACTCGCAATTGTAAGAAAATAGTCTTTTTCCCCCTCAAAATTGGACTTGATAAAAATCACAACTGCAAGTTTAAAGAAGTTGAAATTGCAAGAAATAAGTCAGAATTGTGCATGTGAACTTGCAATTGTGAGAAAAATGTTTCTCTCTCACAATTCTGAAAAAAAAAAAAAAAAAAAAAATAGGTTTTTCGTTTTAAAAATTAGGTTTTTATACTATATGGAAAAAAGTATTGGAACAACTCTTAATTATTGAATTCAGGTGTTTTAAATAGACCCACTGCCAAGTGTATACATTTGTAGGGACAAATGGGTTGCTTTAAAGAGCTCAGTAAATTCAAGAATGGTACTGTGATAGGACACCATCTCTGCAAGTCAGTTCATGAAATTTTATCCCCGCTAGATATTCCATTTGGGATGAACTGGAAGTAAGACTGCAAACCAGGCCTTCTCGTCCAACATCAGTGCCTGACCTCACCAGTGCTTTACTGAATGAATGGGAAGCAGCAAAGGAGGGATATACTTTTGTCCATACACTACACTGTTGTTAAAGAAAATAAATTTACATCCCAAATCAAGTTCAGTACATTTCCAAGAGACAAAACATGTCTGCATCATGCCTATGATTCTTTAAAATGCTTCCTACATAGGCAGCCAACAGGTTTTGGAATACAAAACCCAATAAAAAGAAGACAAAATATGTATCTTGGGTTGTACTAACCCTGAGGCATCAGTGATGTACAGTGATGTACAGATGTACAAAAGCTTGCCATTAATATTACCACAATGGTGAGTTGTCATGGTTATTCTCTGTCTAGCATGGATATATTTGAATGCTGTCAAAGATGAATAATGGTTGTCAATAGTACAGAGAACAAGGTAATATCATAGTAGCAGAGGTCCCATCAAGAGGTCCCTTTGACAAGAGGCATGCATGTGGGTCAATGATGTATGAGAATGTTCACAATATTAATAAATAAAATTTAGTGCTGGGCAAAGATTATCGCACTAAAAATAAAAGCTTTTGTGTACATAATATATGTGTGTGTGTGTGTGCTGTGTATATTAATTTATTTATATGTATATAAAAACATACATACAGTGTATATTTAGCACATGTATATATTTATATTCATATAATTTATATTATATATAAATATATTTAATATATAAACATAACATATTTTTCTTAAATATATACATGCATGTGTGTGTGTGTGTTTATATATACATAATATACACAGTACACACATGTTATTACACATATATTTAAATTGCTAATTTATTTACTCATCTGGTGCAACCTTCACATAAAAAAGTAACAACATATTTTCCTTGCACCTTGAATCCATGTACATGCCCAGATCTTAAATAGTTTGGATAAGATAAAAAAGTATTTTATAAATATCATATTACAGTATAAATTCTTAACCAGAAATATTTTAGGGAGGTGCACCACATGACAATTTACAACCTGAACTAACCTTGCCTTGTCATAAAAAATATATTTTTTTAAAGTATTAATGAGCAATGAAAGTTTTTTTATAGTGTTTTTTATAGATCACCACACCAAATCAACACAAGTAGCAATTTAATGGAAGTAGTGACAGTATTGTGGTGGACATCCAAGTGAAAGTGATTATTGAAAAGGAAAAAAAAAAGGACGGCAGGGCTCAATCCACCTGTGGTTGATTGGATGGATGTGGACAAGAATGCAAGCTATCACTCTACTGAAAAAACATTAGCCATTCAAATATTTCAATATTTCAAATATGTAGAACCAACACAACACAGCTCATTTGCAAAATTTTCCAATGTAATTACAGGCCTACAGACACAATTGTGGCAAAAATTACAGAAATGTCTTTAACGTGCAAGTGAAGTGAGTCATGACTCCCAGGCAGCCGCACCTGTAGGTGTGTCACTGCGGTCAGACAGTTTGACACACACGCACAATGTTTGTGTGTGTCCTTCTCGTATTTCTTCCATTATAATGGACAGCCAGAGCATAACAACATATCTGCTTTCTTTCAGCTGTTCCCAAATGGCCAGTTCCATACACACTGACAGATGTGTGACAGGCAAACCTATATGACACGAATAACATGTAAAAGTTCCCAAGGAGCAAAGGGCATTTACAACTTCTTGTGACACAGCAGGAGCAATTTACTGTTAAGACAACCTACTAAGCAATGTCCATAGATGCATTCTGGGTTTTATGATCATGCAGGAGAATAAAATAAAATAGAATAAAAAAACAAAAAAAACAATACAGTGCAATACAATGTCTGGAACTGAAAGTTTGCCTTGGGTTGAACATTTGAATTCCTTACACAAGCACAACACGAACATTTGCAAGGTAAATGAGGTCTGGGTGACCGGGAAATATTATGTATTTCTAAAGTAAAGGCCTTATGAATGGTCGTACACACTTGAACACACTAAAAAAACAAAGCAATGATGCCTCACGGTGATATAAAGCAGTCTTGACCATCAGCTGATCACAGAGGTGTGACAGTAAATGCATCAGTATATGCATTAGTCTTACAACCATAAAAGCACTCGCTCACATGAACACACAGCACACCGCTAGATGCACTCATGCTGGGATGATTTCCTGTGTTTTGCTTCGCAATACTCTCTGGACAATTTTTTCTTTGTCAAAACTGACAATTATCCAATTTCCGCTTCGTCCCAATGAACCAAAATCACTCGCATCCAACTTAAACGCGAAAGCAAACATCATGTACTGATGAAACTCACCTCCGTTGCTCTCTGCCCGTAGAGTCAGTCGGTAAAGTGTGCAGGCATTCACATGAACTCAGTCCCGGTGTCCCGGATGTTGATCAGCCTCGGCTCCCGGGATGAAGTCCACGCTCCATTGTGACGTCAAACGCGTCCATGGAAGCGCCTGCCTCCGCTCGGTAGGTCGCGGTGTGGGTTTAATTCATCCCGGGTGAATTCACCTAAGTTACGCCTGAGAAATGCTATGGCTTTATGAAACCCACTGGATTTTCTCATGATCTGAAATTAAGTATAATAGTTCGGCTTGTGATCTTTAACGCCTTGTTAGATGAAACGAACGGAAAACAGCGCACTCTAGTGTTTTCCAATTGAAAACACCCAAGTACATGCAGGTACATTGTTTTATAAAAGCGACTTGCCCATGCTACAATAAAGCTCGTTTGAGTTGCCAACCGCCTCGCATTGAAAGTAGGAGTGAATAAGTGTCGTAAAGACGGCAGAACTGCTTCTAGTGGATCAGACACTCATAAGAGGTACACTGAAAATAAATATGATAAACAAAAAATCCAAAGTATTTTTTTCCCAGTATGTGCTGGGAATTGATCATGTCTTTGAGAGTGTTTGGGAATATGCACACATTATTTATACAGAACTGAAAACATCACGGTATATAGGGGAGAGCAGGGAAAAAAGTACAATTTTTTTTTAGAAAAACAATTTTAGAAGATAATGCTGTAGTGTTGTAGACAGATATATGTATGTATGTATATATATATATATATATATATATTTTTGTTTTGTTTTGTTTTGTTTTGTTTTGTTTTGTTTTGTTTTTTTTGTTTTTTGTTTTTTGTTTTTTTGTAAAAAAAAAAAAGTAATACACAGGTGGGTCAAAATGTAACACAACAATTTAGATGTACCTGACTATGATTGTCAGTATGTTACTGCAAACACATTTTGTCTTTTATTTTTGCAAAAAAAAAAAAAAAAAAAAAAAATCAAATTACATTTTCATTTTAAATGTAAGTTTCATCAAATGTTTCAAAACCTGACTTGTCAAAATTGTTTAGAATTTTTATTTATTTATTTATTAAATTATTTTGTAGCTTGGAAAGCAAATGTAGTCAGGGCTCTGAGAAAATTACTTTGTTACTTTCATCCCCACTCTCCCACTCTCCCCTATACATAGGTTTAGAAACATTTATTTTATTGGGGACTAAAATGTTGTTCACAGTTATTTATGGGTCATAAGAAGATTTAAGAAAGATATATTCTTGAATTGTTTTGTAATTTGAATGACAATTTTTTTTCTTATCTTTAACTATATTTGTTAAATAATAATAATAATAATATTAAATAAACAAAAAATTAAAAGTGATTTTAAAGTTTTCTTTAAGGACATTTCTGAACTTGACATTTGTGACCTTGGACCACAAAACCAGTCTTAAGTAGAATGGGTATATTTGTAGCAATAGGCAAAAATACATTGTATGGGTCAAAACTATCGATTTTTCTTTTATGCCAAAAATCATTAGGATATTGAGTAAAGATCATTACGAAGATATTTTGTAAATTTCCTACCATAAATATATCAAAACTTCATTTTTAGTTAGTAATATGCTTTGCTAAGAACTTCACTTAGACAACTTTAAAGGTGATTTTCTCAGTATTTAGATTTTTTTTGAGATTGCAGATTTTCTAATAGATGTATCTCGGCCAAATATTGTCCTATCCTAACAAACCATGCATCAATGGAAAGCTTGTTCCATTGTGTCCTGCCCCAAAGTTGAGGTGGGCGAGTGCAGGGGGGCCCAATAGTGCCCCAAAGGGTGGATTTGGGGGGGTGACTTAACAGTGATAACAGAAGTGGGGCGGAGTCGTTACTCTCTCTAATCACACAAGCTGTACTGGTTTATGGCAACGCCACCCGACCCCGCCCCTTTTATTAATCACTGTTCACACCTGCTATAAACCTCATGCGAACAGATCTGAAGTCAAACACATATACAAAATAATGACGAACTCAGCAACACTTTTTACTATTAGAAAGCACATTATTATTCATTGACATAAAATGACTCAATTGAAGCTGCATCACTGGTGTTGTTGTCTTGATTTAAACATTCAATATGTTGAAATAAACCATACCTATATACTGGATATTCTTATGAACTGATCACTGAGTTTGGTGTCATTACTGAATTTTAAAGGTAGGGTATTCATTCAGTAACAAACCCCCAATTCATTTATTGCACATAAATATGTAAATTTATACATAAGTATATAAACTTATAAATTTGAGCTGATAAGTTTGGTGCAGTTACTGTATTTTAAAGGTGTGTGTGTGTGTGTGTTTTAAGTCATTCAGTTACAAACACCCAGTTCATTTTTATAAATTTCTTAAAATATATTTTAAATTCTAATCTTTGTGCAGCTGAGACACAAAATAACACAAGTGAGGTGTATTGTATTATCGTATTTTTTACATAGTTAATGTGTGGGGCATCAGTCATTATCTTCAGAAATCGCCCCCAGAATGCACATTTGAGGCGACCACCTGACAGTCAAAGTGGCATTACATCACTAAAGTGTGAACTCTGAGGAGGACCAGGATGATGGGTCTAGCACTGTACATGTGAAATGCTAGCTAAATAGCTCAAATTCTACAAAGCACTATTGTCATTCCTCAGCGCCCACTCATCTGATATAACAGGCTCCCTCATGTCTGTAACATGTGTTTGCAAGGGACTATTTCCTCCAAAACTGCCATCAAACAATATAAAGTGAGAAAATACATCAAAATGACTCATGTTAAAGATTCTAGGTGATGTTCACATCAAATAATACGAACTGAGAAAAGGGATACATCAATATGATTTGTGATTTAGGATTCTAGGTGATGTTCACACACACACATGCTCACTAGAACACATCCAAGATTACCTGATTTACCAAATAACCCATTTTTTTTTCCTTTTTGTACTGTGACGTTTGTTTAATTATCAATCAGTTCTCTTTAGAAATAATAATTAAAGGACTGAGTGTAACATAAGGCAGCTTAAACAAAGCATGTAAGTGGTTAACCTTTTAACTGTCACCCATTCCCTCAGAGGGAAACCTAAGTTTACTTCACTATATTACAATTAAATTCTATTTTAATTATGAAAGGTCTAGTACTCCTATATATATATATATATATATATTTTTTTTTTTTTTTTTTTTTTACAAATTATGTATGAAGAGTAATAGATTAATTTATGACAAGAGTGCACCTCAAAAATCTACATCATAACAGGAGTGGACCGTGACACCAAAGGGATAAATGTCAGATTGGTTTATATTTAAAAGGCCATTTTAACAAGCTTTTAAAATGGAATAGGACATAGTTAAAACATTAAAATATAGGCCCATAGCCTACAATAAAATATTTACAATTTATTAATTCTACTTTGAAGAATTGACTTATTTTTTTCATAGTAAAATGTAATTATATTATTTTTTATAATACAATAATAATATAATCTTTACATTAAGTTTGATGTATAAGTATGTCCAACTTTAGCCACATACATATAACATAGTGTTTTCAATCAGCCATACTGGCTGCACCGAATGTAAACAATGCCACTGAGCTGAACAAAACATATTTTGCTGATAACTGCTGCTGAAAATGGTCAGTTATTGTCATATTTTGGGCTGTTACTAACCGGTTGGACCAGGAAAACCATTTGGAGTATTATAGACTGCCAATAATTATAACAAATCAAGGAGAAGAGTGCTTAAAAAAAAAAAAGAAAAAGAAAGAAAAAAAAAAAACTGTCTGAGGAACAAGAGGGGTTTGTGGTTGGCCAAATTGAAATAGGATTTTCAGGGCAAGAATCTTGACAACATTCATGTTTTTTCTTATAATTTCCCATCAGGTAGGTGAAATATTAGGCTAAAATCTTAATTAACACTGCCCGTGGTATCTTTACCGCTTATTAACTTCAGTTTGTCAAAATATTGGTTTAGACAGCATAAATTAGCAGAACAATGTATTTAATATTACATTAGCTATGAAATCCACACTGTTGTTTACATCGGAGTATCGCCAATATGGCCGTGCATCCAGGTAACTGACCAAATCATGACGTTAAGTGCAAACCATCTCTACCTGCTGTCACATGTGCTTTGTGTAGGTTCCTTTTGTTTATCTTTGGACTTTTATTTCACAGTGTTTCCTGTGCTTTATTTGTAGTCAGTTTGCAGTCTGTCCCCTTGGTTAGTCTGATTGTTCCCAGGTCTCTTGTCACCCCGTGTTTCAGTCTTTGTTGGCTGGTCGTTGTCCATAGACAAAAACAAGGAACCTCCACAGAACACATGTGGCACTTGCATAGGGTCATACCATATAGCAAAAATCTGCTGCTTGATTGCTTGTATCACTACAAAATGTAAACTATATTATCTCCCAGCTCTAATACGCTAAATGCAACTAATAATAGGGCCCTATGAAATCTGTTGAATTTTCCCCCAAATTCCGTTTTTCATTTTAAGTTTTCTGGATTCCATTTGAATTTTTCTCAACTCCTTTTTAATGGTAAATTAAATTTTATTAATCAAAGAGCATGTTTAATTAATTTAAATCATGAAACTTATACAATTTCACATCAGTTTAATAATGTTTTAACAAAAATGACATGTTTAGGGCCCTAAGAAATGTTCAGTTTTTTCTCACCATGTTTTACTGTTATCAAATTCTGTGTTTTAGCATGTCTAATTATTTGAATGCATACTTAATTTATTAAAATTTATTCTTAAAATAGCCTTATGAAAGTTTTTTTTTTTTTTATCCTAAGAAATTCTGTGTTGTGTATTTAAAATGTTCTGGTTATCAAATGAAGGCAAAAAGCATTCATTTCATTTATTTTTTAATTATTGAAAATTAAGCGAACTTTTTTTATTTTTTATTTTGCAAACAAAGGGAAATTTACTATTGAAATTAAATTGTGTGATTATACCCTAAAAACCCGCAAAACATGTAGGATTCACATTTAAATGGTATTTTTGCGGCATAATATTTACAGATACTAGTCCATATTGCGGTTTGATTTAAGTGTAATGACCTACTTTTGATTAATTCATTAAAACTATGACAAATTCCGTGACATTCCGCCTTATTCAGTAAATCCAGTTTTTACGACTGGACTCCGCGATTCTGTCCGCGTCTTCCACATCACGGAAATCATAGCCCTACATTAGGCATTAAGGATATGCTATTAGAAACATTAACATCATGATTTTCTGTAAAGCTACTTTTAAACAATGTGTATTATGCACTGTGCAAGGACAAGGACATAGACTGGTGAGCACTCACAAGCTACCAAGATGGCAGATTTAAAATCAAATGTCTTTCTCCAGCAATGATTTCGACCTTCTTGACTTAAAGTTTTTTTGTTGGTGCTACAGTCAGAAGGATGTCAACCAGCACATTAAATGAAACGGCACACTTCAGTTTCAGACAATGACTATATGGATACAAATACTTAGCAAAAGGGAACTGATGCCTATAAACTCACGTCACAGCTAAGGGCCGTTTCACATGACTTGAGTCAAGGCTGCAATGGTTTGACCTTCATTGGTTACACTTCTAAAAGCCTACAGCAAACAGGGTCAGAATGACATCAGACTGAACTTTGAGCTTTGCATTTGCATTACAACACCTGACCTTCTTCAGGTTATGCTTTATGGAATGTAAACACGAATCATGTGAAAGTGCCTTGAGACTTCAAACGGTGTGAGTCAATTCAAATATGAACACAAGATATTCATAAAAAGAGCAAAGCCTGGTTTTTGACACTTCATATTGTTGTATTAGACTGTACCAAGGCAAATGTGCACTCTTGAACGGCAAGTAGCAGAACATTGAAAAATGTCTATTTTGTTGTGGACACAACGTTTGCTTGGATATTGATTTTACAAAAAAACGCTTTTGCTTCCTTCAGAGGCTTGAAGTCCAAACAGAATACTGAACAGTACTGTCTTTAACCCTCTAGGCACATTAGAGTAAATAATCAGGATGAACACAAACTTTTATTTTACAGACGGTGCAAAACTGAAATGATGACTTGACAATAAATGAGATGTCAAACTGAAAAGGCAGCAAAATAAAAAAAAAAAAAAAAGCCTAGCTTATGTACACAATTTATTCGATACAAATAAAAAAAAAAAAAAACACTCTTTTTAAATTTCATATCATCAAAACTAGTAGAAGATCATAAGAAATAACGGCAGAGTTGTCCAGCAGCGTACAATCACACAAGGCCCTGATTGGCTTTTAGTGTTCGTAAGTCATGTGATGGTGAAAGCGTAGCAGCGTGGGTGGAGCTCAGGAGCTGATTGGAGGGATGAGGTCAGCTGACTCCAAAGTATCCTCACAGGGGCTCTGGCAGCCGTCCGTCTGTTCGGAGCGCTCCGGATTGGGCTGCTGTTGAGTCTGAAGCTTCAGAATGAGCTCCTTGATCTCTTCCCGCTTAGTTTTCATCCGTTGCTGGGGAAACCAATCCAATAAATTCATCGGGAGATGAAAGCTTGGAAGAGGCTTCTGAAAAAAACATATAAATAAAAATACATATATAAAAAAAAGAATAAGAATCAATTATTATAACTTTCATCAGCATGTAATAATTTTCTCTTCTCTAAAGCAATTTTTGGTGACACAATCAACATGAATGGAGAACAATGTAAACAATTTATTATGGCATTGTTGTTGAGCCTTGCACTGATGAATGGTTTGTTAGCTGTGATTCAACTATTTGAAAATCACAACAAAATCTATGAGAAAATCACCTTTAAAGTTGTCCAATGAAGTTCTTAGCAATGCATATTACTAATCAAATTAAGTGTGGATATATTTACAGTAGGAAATTTACAAAATAACTTCATGGAACATGATCTTTACCTAATATGCTAATGATTTTTGGCATAGAAGAAAAATCGATAATTTTGATCCATACAACGTATTTTTAGCTATTGCCACAAATATACCCGTGCTACTTATAACTGGTTTTGTGGTCCAGGCTCACAAATATAAAGAAAATGAGGAAGCTCTGGGAGTGTTAGGAAAAAAAAATTAGTGTGAGGGAACAAAATGTTAAAAAACTGTTTTTCTTTCATAATCTGTGTGACTTTATTGTGGGGAAACCAGTCCACCCTTACATATAAAGTTCCCATGAGTCCTCTCACCTCAAAGAAGCTCTCCACATACTGCAGAATGTAAACTCCACAGTCACTGAAGTTATCCTGCTGGGGCACACGAGGACTCGAGCCCTTCATCACATCCTTCCCAAAACTTCTCTGGGAGCCTTTCTTTACCTCCCACTCCACCTCTAGATACCTGCACAAACATCAGGTCAACACTCACTAATACAGATACCAGCATAAGTGAGAACTTATGGCCACTCCTATTACTGCTTAAAGCTCCTGTTTTATTTTATTAATTGGTACCATTCTCTGAGGTCTACTTATAATGTTATCAAGACTTTTACAAAAAAAATAAATAAATAATAAAATTCTGTCCTCTTTTGACCCCCCCTCATCAGAACACTTGGTTTGAATAGGCGTGCCAGATTGAAGACTCAGAAACGCCCACTGCTATGATTGGCTAACACTTATGTATGTTTGACAGCCAACATTCTTCACAGATGAATGCTGCAGTGATTTAGGTTAAAAATGCACAAATAACACAAAAATCAGTACATATTAATCAATCAGTAATAACAGACTAGTGTTGTCACAATAGCAAAATTTTGACTTCAATACGATAACGGACAAAAAAAAAAAAAAAATCACGATACTACTACTGAACCGATACTACGAATAACAACATGGAACAACTTAGAACAACAGGAAAAGTAACTGAATAATAGATTATCCAAATGAAGATCATATTTTTTTTTTTATCTATGAAAACAAAGCATTTCATTCTCTCTTTAAAAAAAAATAAAAATAAAATAATAATAATCACATGCCAGTGCCACTACACAGGATTATGGTAAACAACTACCGAGCCTACAGGTATGTAGATATCTTTGCTATATTGGTAAATTAGCTTAAAGGATAAAGCCAAATCTTATTTTATGATATAGTATTATTTTAAGAACCTAGATGCAAGTAACAAACTAAAGGACAACTACAATAAAACAAAGACGCAAATGAAATAAAAGAGGGCCCTATGAAATCTGTTTTATTTTTTCTCAAATTCCATGTTAATTTTTCTAGACTATTTTAATGGTTACATAAAAAATATTTATCAAAAAGTATGTCTAATTAATTGAAATCATTAAAAACTTGCATAATTTAACAGCAATTTATTAGAAGTTTAAAAAAAATATGTTTTAAAGGCGCTATGAAATACGTTTCATTATTTTTCTCAAATTCAGTTTTTTTATGAATCTCCGTTTTCCATTCATTTTCTGGATTCTTTTTAAATCGTTTCATTACATTTTAATAATCAACAGCATGTTTAATTAATTTATAAATGATAATTAGTTTGATAAAGAATTAATTTATTATAGGATATTTATTTTCTTTTTTTTTCAGAAATACTGAAAAGAATTGTCTGGTAAATCAATTCTGGTAATTTTTTTTTTTTTTTTGTAAATATTCCTTAAACCTTGTTTTAATAATATTTTTATTATTAGTAGTAGTACTATCTTTACATTAAGTAACATAATAATATATTTCTGACTGTCAAGTTAAACCGAACTTTTAATTTGACGGGTTGCTGTGAAGACCTTCAGGATCTTCATTATATGATGATAGTTTTCCGCAAAAGAAATGGCAAAATGCTCATGAAGTGACTCTCAGAGCAGTTCTAGGGGTAATGTTCATGTGTTCATGTACTCGTATTTTGTGGTGGCAGAGGCTGAAAACACCACGAGCGTCATGCGTATGTGTGTAACGTTAGTAAACAAAACTGAGCGTCTGCGCCATTCACTAACACAGACATGCAGAAATACGGCTCTTATTAAAATACATTCTAAAAGTACCGTTACTAGTAAAATGCATAATCGTACCGTTTTTAAAAGCAGGGTATACATTTTAAGTACCAGTATATAGTGCAACACTATAACAGACAAAGCAATAGAGATCACATAACAAAACCAGTTACTCACACTTTTGTGTTGCAACTTTACTGTCAGATCCAACATAGTTTGCACAGCATCGTCTTTTAGTTTCAATCTTTCTGAAAATCCTGTGTCAAACTGTGCCTTGTTTGTACATTTTTGTAAATGTATATGATAAAACGAACAAAAAAAAAAACAAGTTCTTACTGACGAGGTCTGGGACTGTTCATCCACTTTTTCCTAATTTAGAGATCAGAAGTCAATGCAAAGACTGTGTTTTTTCACAACTTGGCACTGCACAGCACAGCATCTTGTCTTCAGAGCCATCTTTATTGCTTGATTTCTGCATACCTGCATTTCCCCCCTGTTATTTACACTACATGTGTGAACCGGTGGGCGGGGCTAAACAGAAGCAGGCGTTGATCATCTTCTGTGGAGGTGGTAATTAGCCACACTATTACGTCATAGAGTGGCACATTCCACAACCTGCTGTTCTGGCAGACTGGCTTTAATATAAGCTGTTTTTAACAAGAAAGTTTTGAGTTCTGAAAATTACAGGATGTGTTTATAATACAATGACCTCTTATATGTCAAAAGATCAAGGAAATTTTGATTGCTCAGTTCATGACCCCTCATGCTGATTTTTATTTTCAGTAGTTTGTGTGGAAGTAGTAACTTACTCTCGTAGCGTTTTCACCACAGTCGATCGGGTCGGCCCACGCAGTGAATCCATGATCAGAATGCAAGGCCTGAGGAGTTTAATAACATGACAGTGAGTGCTGAAAAATATACATAAAGCTTCACAAAAGATACATACAAGTTGATTTATCTCAAATTCAGGAATTGAATTTGCAGTTGAATTGGAATGGAATAATGCACAACCCTGGATTTTGTTTCCCTTTTTCCATCATTGTTTATAATATACTGGTTTAGACTGTGCTGTTAGATGGTTAGACAAACAGGTGTAATGTTGGGTAGTCAAAGCTAATGTCTGCAATTAACATGTTTTTGACACATTTATCTAATTTGATGTAACTGATCTTTTCTTTCCTTTTTTAAATTCAATCACCATTTTTGATTGAACAAATCAACTATGCAAAGTTACATTCACAGCCTGAAAGGAATTATTTTATTCTCACTGTTTACAGATGGTGGGTTTGGACGTCCACTCAGCTTTGTCAAAGCTCCCGCAGTCATCAACCAAACTGTCATCTTCACTACACTCGTCCTGAAAACAACAATAACAACATGAAAACAGATAAACAAAACTTTCAAACATCACCCAAGTACCCATGCCACATCATATTCTTGTCAAAAATCAAACACACATAATACACATTAAACAATAATAATAAGAGCTGCACATAAGTGGTCCGCATGCGTGACCAAAATAAGAATATGTGGTGTGTACGTAAGTTCAGAGCACACATTTGCATACCGACATGTTTGCAACTGTTAATGCACAATTACCATTTATAGATTGACACACTGCAATAGTGTATAAGATTTCAATTCGAACTGAAAGCATAATTCTAGGCTATTCGCTGCCGTTTTCAAAGCACAATGCAAAAACGCGACATTTCATTCAGTGATGCTCTTCACTGAACGCTCTTAATCAGAAGGCCAAAGTATACTTTGGCTGTCCACGTCCATGCACCATCCATATTACGTACTTGATGGCAACCCTCCAAGCTAAAAGCTTTCTAATTTACGTTTGAAAATGATGAAAATTCACATAAAAAATACATTGATGACATACTGACATATTGATGAAATATTTAAATATTTATTCAGCTTTTATATGAATTTAACCTTATGACTGGTTTTGTGGTCCTGGGTCACATTTTCTTTATTATTTTAAAAAATAATAATAATAATAATAATAATAATATTATTACTAAAGTCCAATTATATTATCATCACTATTATTATTATTATTATTATTTTATATATATATATATATATATATATATATATATATATATATATATATAAAATGGGTCACACTGTGTAGTGTGAGGACCAAACCAAATCTCCAGGTCTCTTATCAGAGTCAGGCTTAAAACTTATGTGCACCACTAATAATAATAAAATGTTGTTGTTGATAATTTTTCCATTATGTAAGCCTGATTAATAACTTTGTGAACTCTAGTAACCTAATCCAAATATCAGAAACTGAATGTGACTATTTTTAGGTAGTATTGAATGACCTCACATCCTTACATGTAAATATGAAGAAAACCTCAAACAAATGCGCAGTGTTGGAAACTATTTTATTACAATTTCTGTTTACTAAAATAGTTCCACTGTTTCCTTGTCACCAGCAGTTTGCATGTGTAACATTTTTATTTAACATTTAAGTATGAACAGAAACATGTAAAAGTTTAGGGTTAATATATATTGCTTTTGAATGTTTTTCAAAGTTGAATTTTCAGCATCATTACTGCAGTCTTCAGTGTCACATGATCCTCCAGAAATCATTCTAATATGCTGATTTTAATTATGCTGATATTTTTGTTAAAACTGTGTTCATTTTCGTTTAGGATTCCTTGATAAACAGGAAATTCAAAAGAACTGCATTTATTTAATAGAAAATCTATTTAAATAGAAATCTTCTGTAACACTGCACAAAGTAAACAAATAAATCTTTACATCCCTACAATATATCCTCATTTTCACGACTACATTAAAAAGTAAGCTTTGATACCACAAACTGAAGTGACTTACCTGACATGAGCTTTGGTCATCAGAAGGACGGGAGTCATCTGTTCCATAACACTCGATTATTCTGTGTAAACCATCTGGAATTACAAACAAACGGAAATCAAGCAGTGACACAGCCGCAGTCTGCTTTCATTCACTCGTGTGACTCACTTGTGCTCACCTGTGTACTGCTGCTGTCTGTTCGCATCACCCGTAGACCTGTGCGGGGCGGCCGCGTGCTGCCTGATGTCGTCCGGCTCTTCCGAACCTCCATCAGCGGGCGGGCTGGAGGAGACAGCAGTGCTCTGGGCTTGAGTTTGAGGCTGGTACAGTGGGTTTGGCTCAACATGAGGCTTCTCCAGACCCGGAAAACAGATTATGGCAAGATACCAGTGTGCACTAGATGGACATAGAAAGACAGCTCATGAGATTAAAAGTCTAATTAAAAAAACCATGACAACACATGCATCGCTTTAGGCAGCTGATTTGAAATGAATCACTAAGCATTTGAAGCAATTTGACATGTTAATTCAGTGTGAAATACCCAATAAATTAATAAATAATAAGCAATTCAAGCTTTCCATTTCCCCTGACCCATACAAAAATTGATTCCAGATTGTTTTTTCTACCATCAAGTGTAACAATCACATTGTTATGAATCCACAAGATTTTAAAAAACACGAGCTGATACTACAAGCAACGCCCTTCTCTAAACCACAGGAACAAACTGAGGGAAGACTTTACACTGTCAAACTTCCATTTGAATAACAATGAAAGACAATCACCTGCATCTTTCCTGTCATGATCAATTCCTCATGTAATCGATAGTTAAATAGAGACAAATAAACAGTGTCTTACGACTCATTGATGGGCACAAAGATGAAGTCTTTCTGAAAGAGATCCACGTGACGTGTCCATGTCTTCACTCTGTTGTGTTTCCTCTTCTGTATGCTACAACACATCAAACGTGAAATTCATCTTAGTATTAAACCGACAGCACAGCCGCTAAACTCTGAGGAAATGTGTACATGTGCGTAGATGACGTGAGCTCACGGTAAGCTGGACGTGTCGACTGTGTTTCTCCGTTCTCTTTGATTGAGTCTCTTATAGAAGAATGAGCTAAACACATGACTGCGGACAGCATCTTCCTTCTTCAGCTTCTCCAAAAACAGGTATCTAGTAGCACACAATTATTAGATAATGTCAAATTAATGCCCACATACAAAGAATCTTTCATGGGGTAAACATATTATTTTGAAAAACACTGTATTTGGTCATTATTGGCACAAAAAAAGATAATGACTTTAAATAGAAGTCGATGATGACGTCGTTGAGAAACTCTCCGTCGTTCAGACAGTGGAGGTCCTCATTGGTTACAGAGATTCCTCCTTTAGCAGGTGGCGGGGGGTAAACCAACAACCTACAGAAAAACAACAATAACTTTATCGGCTCAGATTATTTTCATTTAGGATCTATATATACATATGGATAGCAAAAATGTATTTTTTTGACAAAATGTATTGAAAATGTAAATACATTTTTGAGGTCAAAACATTTTTACAAAACATAGCAAAAAATGCATATTTCTGAAGAGAATATTTTTTCACATGTTGTGACGTACATACAGTTGAAGTCAGAAATTTACATACACCTTGCAGAATCTGTAAAATGTTAATTTTTTACCAAAATAAGAGGAATTGTACAAAATGCGTTTTTTTATTTAGTACTGACTTGAATAAGATATTTCAGATAAAAGATGTTTATATATAGTCCACAAGAGAAAATAGTAGTTGAAAAAGTTTAAAAGTTCAAAATGTTACATACACTTGATTCTTAATACTGTGTTGTGTTTTTTTTTCTTCTTTTGTTTGGTGATAGTTGTTCATGAGTCTCTTGTTTGTCCTGAACAGTTAAAACTGCTACTGTTCCTCAGAAAAATCCTTCAGGTCCCACAAATTCTTTGGTTTTTCAGCATTTTTGTGTATTTGAACTCTTTCCAACAATGACTGTATGATTTTGATATTCATCTTTTTACACTGAGGACAACTGAGAGACTCATGTGCAACTATTACAGAAGAAGCAAAAGTGCTCCAGAAGTAAACATGATGCATTAAGAGCTGGGGGGTGAAACCTTTGTGAATTTGAAGATTAGGGTAAATTTAACCTACTTTGTAAGTATCTTCTATAGCTTCTGAAAGGGAAAACTAAATGAAAAAATATGATATTTGAAAAAATATGATGGCAAAAATAAGGGCAGAATAAGAAAAATGTACACATCCTCATTCTGTTTAAAAGTTTACACCCCTGACGTTTTATGCATTGTTTTTCCTTCTGGTCATCAGTGAGCGTTTGAACCTTCTGTAATAGTTGCATATGAGTCCCTCACTTGTCCTGTGTGAAAAGATGGATCTCAAAATCATAGAGAACCTGTGGGACCTGAAGGATTTTTCTGAAGAACAGCAGGCAGTTTAACTTCAGGACAAACAAGGGACTCATGAACAACTATCACTAAAAAACAAACAACAACAAACAACAACAAAAAACTGCTGTGGATCATTAGGGTTACATTTAACATATGTAAGCTATTATTATATTATAATTACTATTATAATGGTAAACTATTTTCTCTTGTGGACTATATGTATGCATCTTTTGTGTGAAATATTTTATTTAGGTCAGTACTAAATAAAAAAAATAACATGCATTTTGTATGATCTCTCTTATTTTGGTAAAATTAACAAACTTTGACTTCAACTGTATGAGTGCAACACATTATTGAAAAAAAGTGTAGTTTGTTGATTGGCAGAGAGAAGTCTGTCATTTTCATCACAATATCAGGTTATGACATTTTGATTAAACACAAGCTGCCAAGAGAAGATAATAACGGGAATAAAAATGTGAACTACTGGCCAGACTGAGCCCTGTGCCAAACATTATTAAAAAAAAAAAAGGGAGAGAGAAAAAATAAATAAATAAATAAAAAAAAATCACTGTGCCACACTGTTACGTTTGGTCAGAATCTTACTTTATGATAGGACCAGTGAAGGTTGGCTGGAGCTCTGCCATCTCGTCATCCTCTTCACAGAACTCCTGGAGCCGAGCAGACATGCGCGTTCGCACACTCGTCGCTGCACAAGTGATGGGGGCCCCAGGGGCTGTATTTGCTGTTGCCACGGTAACTGTGACAACCGAAAGGGATGCCGAGGCTGATGCGGTTGAAGATGAAGGTGCTGCTGATACTGCAGTTTTCACCTCTTTAACCTGAGGTGAAGGACAAACATCCTGGCATTGAGCTTGAATACATATCAAGTCATAATTATCACGATTGAGCGCAACATAAGTCACCTTCTCTTTTTCTTTGGAGGCTTTATTGTACTCAACCAGTCGAACGTTGGCCTCATCAAAAGTGATCTTCTTAGGGAAATCTTGCAGATTGTTGTTTTTGCCGATTTCAGCAAGGATATCCTCCAGAATCATCTGTTCTTGCAAGCTGGGGCCGATCTCGAAAATCAATACAATATACTTCTCATCAGCTGGAGAGCATCGACAGAAAAAAGAGAGGAGTAAGATGTCAGACCTAGTCCAAATTTAAGCAGTAAAACCACCAACAAACAAAAAACCAAGAGCATAAAGTGGCCCTGAAACAAACTCACTACCAGTTCTGAAAAGACAGTGTTTTAAACAGGGTCATATGACAATAAAACTAAATGTAGATCTAAATGTAGGGCTGGGTGATTTTTCAGATTTCATCAATTATTTATTTTTTAGAAATTGAGGAATTGCGATTTTGAATAGAAATAATACCAAACATTAGAATTAGACCATCTGACAATATGCCAATGAAAACAGTAAAGAGAAAAGAATGATTCAACCACCTGTCGGCGCACGTGATTAACCGCTCGCATCAATAGGCGCCATTCACACAAAATGCGCTTTTGTGTTAACAAAGATGCAAAGCAGGCAGTGGAATAGGAAAACATGCAAGAAGATGGGAGTGAACAGTCATTTTGAATTTGAATTACCTTGACTTTTGATTTTTTAAAGCATTTTCCTCTTAATATTTCTTAACATACAATATGTGTAAGACATGTCTGTACAAGATGCAGTTGTAGTTCATGCATCTTTTCTGCAAAGATATTTAACAAGTGATTTGTTTAACATTTACTTCATTTTGACAACTTCATGTGTGGTGCACTTGGAATAGAATTTTATTTAACCTGAGGGTTAATAAAGAAAAAGTTACTTGAATCATGTTGTAGTTACATTTTCAAGTTGATTAGCTAAAAATAAAAGATAAATGAATAAAAATCGAGAATCGATTAAACATTCTAAAAAAAAAAAAAAAAAAAAAAATGCTAGCCATATTTCATATTTTCAATAATCTTTAAGAATCTTTGTAAAACGTTTTCATGTCAAAAGATATTAAAGGGATAAGCATAACTGTAGGGGCATGATGAGTGAAATAATGCGATAGTATTATCGCAATGTCCCTTGGTAACACTAGTAGCGTAGAAACTGCATACTTCACTTTTAAGGAGATGCTTTATAGGATTAGCTCACTTCCATAACAAAAATTTCCAGATAATGTACCCCATTGTCATCCAAGATGTTTATGTCTGTCTTTCTTCAGTCGTTACCAAATTATGTGTTTTGAGAAAGGATTTCTCTCCATGTAATGGACTTCTATGGTGCCCTTCTATTTTGGAATTGTGACTTCTAAAATGCAGTTTAAAAGCTTCAAAGGGCTATAAATGATCCCAGCCAGGAAGAAGGCTCTTATCTAGCAAAACGATCGGTTATGTAAAAAAAAAAAAAAAATAAAAAAAAAATTACAATTTACATACTTTCTAACCTCAAACGCTCGTCTCATCTAGCTCAGTGTGAACTCATGGCAGTTAGGGCATGTCGAAAAAATCCCATCTTATTTTCTCCTCCAAAAAAAAAAAAAATTAAAAAATTGTTTCGCTACATAAGACCCTTCTTCCTCAGCTGGGATCGTTTAGAGCCCTTTGAAGCTGCATTTAAACTGCATTTTGGAAGTTCAAAATTGGGGGCACCATAGAAGTCCATTATATGGAGAAAAATGCTAAAAATGTTTTCCTTAAAAAACATTATTACTTTACGACTAAAGAAAGAAAGACATGAACATCTTGGATGACAAGGGGGTGAGCACATTTTTGTTCTGGAAGTGAACTAACCCTTTAAAAGTAACGTAATGTGATCGAGTTCTGATACTCACTGTTGCCGTTGCAGTCGTACCATATTCCTCCTTCGTCCTGAGACATCTGCAGCTGAGTCTGTAATCGCTGGCACTCCTTTTCGGTGGTCTGCAGAAACAGGACCGGCAGCTTCTTGACGGTACACCACTCACATCTGGTCAGCTCCGACGACAGCAAATAAACGCACTCCAACACATTTACCTCGGGACCTTCGATCATGACACCACAGCAAAGAAATGACAACTTAAGTCTTATTTTATGACTGACTTAACAGCGTCCTGCTTTTTACTTTAATGTTTTTATAGCAGATTCTTACCTTCAGTCTCCAGATTTATGTACTCTACTGTAAACTAGAAGGTAGAGAAAACACACAATGAATAACAATAAAACTCACAAACAAAACATACACTAGATTTAAAAACTCAATTCCAATCTCTGCAGGAAAAATGAATCTGTTTTTTGGTTGATCTCACCACAACAGGTTTGGTGACCATCCTGCGTAGAGTGCCAATTCTTACACTCCTGCAATCCAGAATAATACTGCTCAACTTCTGCATCTGACCCATTTTCCTTTTCTTAGCAGATGGATCTTCACACACAGTGTTCCCAAACTACATGAGAAAAATTAGAGTTTAATAATAATAATATTAATAATAAAAATCATACACACTCACATTCATCCTTTCAAACCAAAGTTTGAAAGACAAAATAAAGACTAAATTGTTACAGAATCTTCTTTGTCACATGTTTAAAATAAACACACACTTCAAACAACAGAAATTGGTCAGTGAAATTTTGGCAGGGCAAGCGAAAATCTGAAATACTGAGCCCTGATTTCAATAGACAAAAATGTAGCAACAGTGTGGAAAAAAAAAACAAAAAAAAAAAAAAAAACAGACATAACACCGCTTACTGGATCTCTCATGCGACTCCTCCTAGGCACCAAGGTTCTCTGGTTTGTCTGTGTGAAAAAGTCACTGTTAGGGTCCTCATGTTCATCTGCTGCTTTAACCGCCGCTTCCACCCGACCACCAGAGGGAGCGGGAGAGGAGTGGGCAGAGTCCGCGGGCCGCGGCGACACGCTGTCCAAGCGGTTAACGGTCCCTGTGCTGCTGACACCATCACTTTCTTCATCCTCATCGCTGGACAGCACAACTGCGTTTCATGAAAACACGTGAATGACACAATCAGGATTACTGGTGTCAGTTTTTGGTTGAAGTCGTCGTCCACTTCCAGAACAACAATTTACAGATAATGTACTCACCCCCTTGTCATCCAAGATGTTCATGTCTTTCTTTCTTCAATCGTAAAAAAATTATGTTTTCTGAGGAAAACATTTTATAATTTTTTCTACATACAGTGGACTTCAATGGTGCCCCCGACAAAAATGCAGTTTAAATGCAGCTTTAAAGGGCTCTAAACGATCCCAGCCGAGGAAAAAGGGTCTTATCTAGTGATCGGTTATTTTCTATTAAAAAAACAAAAAAAACAACAACAATTATATACTACTTAACCTCAATTGCTCGTCTTGTCTAGGCCTGCGTGAACTCTGTGTATTCCATATAGTTAAAGTATGTTGAAAAAATCCCATCTCATTTTCTCCTCCAACTTTAAAATCGTTCTACATCTCTGCAGAAGTACTGATCCAGTGTTTACAAAGTGAACATGCAAAGAAGATCAAACAGTCTTAATAAAAAATAAATAAATAAAAAATAAAACAGCGATGTAGGGTGATTTTGAAGTTGGAGGAGAAAATGACCTTTTTGACCCTAACTGTATTGACCTGGATTACAGAGTTCACACAGAGCTAGACAAGATGAGCGTTTAAGGTTAAGTAGTATATAAATTGTACTTTATTTTATTTATTTTTTTATTTTAGAAAATAACCAATTGTTTTGCTAGATGAGACCCTTCTTCCTCGGCTGGGATCGTTTACAGTCGCATTTAAACTGCATTTATGGAAGTTTAAACTCAGGGCATCATAGAAGTCCATTATATGAAGAGAAATCCTGAAATGTTTTCCTCAAAAAACATTATTTCTTTACCACTAAAGAAAGAAGGACATAAACATCTTGGATGACAAAGGGGTGAGTACATTATCTGTACATTTTTGTTCTGGAAGTGAACTACTCCTTTAAGCCTGATCAAATATGCTTTTTAACTCAGTTGCAATTAAACAGTACAAGAATATACATAATACAGTATATTTATGTTGTGATGGTTAATATTAATAGTAACATTCATTGTATGTTGCTTAGTTGCAAGTTGTATGATCTTTTGTTATGCACGATGAAGCGTTCTTGGGTTTGTTGAAAGATGTTATAAAAACTAAATAAATCCAGCGATATTACGTGTTACGCAGTGTTGCCAAGTCCACGGCTTTCCAGCGGAATTGGGCTACTTGTACACTGTTGCCGTGGGTTAAAGCGACCCCAATAACGTCATATTTAGCCTGAAATGTACGAATTTACCAGGGGAACCCCAACAAAAAAACATGTATTTTATACCTCAGAATGCAATTTTTAACAGGGGACCCCTCTCGAAACGCGAATGGGCTAGTTTTGAGTAGCAATTGGGTGGGTTTTGTTGTGAAAACCTGGCAACCCTGGTGTTATGTCACCAAATCACCTCTAACTGGTTTCTTGAACATGACAGCTCACTATACTCAAATGGCCTCCTTTGGGATGTGGTGAAATGGGAGATCTGCATCATGGATGTGCAGCTGACAAATTGGACAAAACTGTGTGATGCTATCACGTCAATACGGACAATATAAAATCTCTGAGGAATGCTTCCAACACTTTGCTGAATCTATGGCATGAAGAATTAAGGCATAAGAGGTTACAACCCAGTACTTGCAAGGTGTACCAAATAAAGTGGCCAGTAAGCGTACGGGTTACTTCTCTGCCTTTTGGTCCTTGTTAATGATAGGGTATTGCTAATGGAAAAGTCTTACTGAAAACGAATCAACAAATGTTTGACATGTTGATCATTTGCAGCATACAGTGTTATGTGGTGTAAAAGTGTGAGGTGTACTTACTGGGGTCATTTAATTCACATGGTTTGGTGATCTGCTGTTTCTTGCCTCCGGCTTGCTTGAGTCCATTAGACGCTGAACTTCCCGACGTGGCAACGAGTCTTCCATTGTGCGGGAGAAGCATCGCTCCATGCGTGATCCGCACCGATGGGTTCATTACAACATCTATCTGTTGAGAGCAGCCTCCAGAGGTGGACTCGTAAAAGCTTTTGCTTATTGAAAGCGGCGCAGGGGGCGGCTGTGAGCGAATGGAGGGGCGAGGGGGCAGCGTTGATGTAACAGCAGGAAAGGGCAGAGTCTCAGCAGGTAGGATATATCCACAGCGGTCACATTTTACATGGTCCTCACTTGGCTGGCCACATTTACCACAAACTGTGAGGTAATCATCAGGCTGAAGGGGCTGCTGGGTGTGGAAAGACCCAAAAACAATACTCAAACACCTTTCACACTTAACATTACACACAACTAAGACAAAAACGTGCAGGGTTTTAGCAAGTGAATAAGGGCTCTGCAGTGCGACCATTTCAGTCGCATTTGCGACTGACCCGATCAGCATATCTGTGTTTGTTTGGAGGGGAGCTTCAACTGTTTCTACAGGTTTTAGCAACGCTGAGTAATGTATCACAGGCATATCTCACCAATCCTTTCATCAACAAAGTGTAAAGAGAGTGTAAATAAGAGATTCACTGTGCAGTGTAGAGAGCTTTGTTGGTTAAAATGGAACTGTGTTTGGAGATTGTGATGAACTAAGACAGTGGTTCCCAAACTTTTTCTGCCGAGCCCCCTTTTGCAGAATAAAAAAAAATTCAATTGTTTTTTTTAAACAGATTTTCTCATATTTTCTTCACTTTGTTGTAGCTGCGATCTTTGAAGTAGATTCATCATCAACGTTACGTTTACCTTTTCCAAAACTTGTCCATGCTTAGAGCAGAACTACTATGCGTCATTTATTCATAATTTTACTCGGCTAACGGCAGTTCTCATTTCTGATATCATTTGCACCATCTAGTGGTCTGTTATTTTATGACAAAAACCGACACCTACTGGCAGTTTTAATTTCATTTATTAAAGTATCTTTTCAGTTATTTAAATCATTTAATATTCTATATTCATTTTTTTTTTTTTTTAATTTAAAACAATCTCAACATGAATTTATGAATTTGATTGCACTCATGCCACCTCTGAGCCTCATTAAACATATGAAAATCTAAAAAGTCACCTTTGTGTTCTTCTGTGCCACCTCTGCAGTACAAATTAATTTTGTTAATCCTGATTTTACTTGATTGGTAACTTATGCTGTTGTTTTAATTAGACATGTTGAAAAGCTTTATAAAATAATTTTTTTACAAATTTGACATAAAAGATGACAAAGTTTGAAACATGCCATTACAAAGGTAAAAACAAAATTCCCCTGTAAATCACTTTAAGGAGTCAAATATCACTTCGTAACGGGAAGGCTAATTTTTTATCAGATTTTTTGATTATTGATTACTTAAGAAAATGTAAGTAATAAACTGAAAGGAACACATATCAATAGACCTTAGTAAGGGTAGCACCATATTTACTGAAGTACAGCGTGTTCAATGGATTGTACTATTGTTTAACATAACGATCTTTCAAGAATTTTTACTTTTTATTTTACTACAAAAAAACCTTAAGCATTGATTAGCTCTGCTCTCAAATGCTTATAATATTCTGATCACACTCCAAAAAAAGTGATGTTCTTCAGTATTTTTGTCTTGTTTTCCAGTGCAGATATCTAAAGATTCTTAAAACAAGATACTTTTACTTGAGAAGCAGAATGACAAATCTTGTTTTCTGTGAAACTGATCAAAATGTTTATGATTAAAACAAGAAAATATCTGCCAATGGGCTCAGAAAAAAAAACAACTTATTTTAAAGGGAAAACAATTTTTGTTACATTTTTTTGTTCTTGTTTTAAGCATAAATTCTCAGTAAACAAGACTTTGTACATATCTTCATTTTGCATCTAAAGGAAATGTATCTTGCTTTTTCAAACAAATGCCCTTAAATCAATACAAAAATACTGAGTAAGATTTGCAATGCATGCAACATTTAATGCCATTAACTTAAGACTTTGTGGAAGGGCAAATTAAGATTTTTGTTTTGAAACCCTCATTTGATTTCTGCACATTCACTGTCTCTGCATTTAGACTATTGGGGTAAAACAGAAGTATAAGGTATGGTCTTACCTCAACTGGTTTGCCCACAGGAGCAGGACTATCATTCATTGCCCGCCGTTTCTGATGGACGCGTCTCTTAACACTGTCTCCTGAATCTAATGAGTCTGTACAGTAGAACAACAGACATGTACAACAACTCATTAATTTGACCAAGTGTTTCTAAGATCTCCAAAGGTCTCAAAGCATCTCAGATTAATCACTATTAATGAACTAAAATTAGCCAAATTAACAATTAATATATAAGATTATCTGTTAGATAAACTGTTTTGCTTTCTGTAAATTATGACAATGAGAGAACTGATTGGTTCGTGTCCGTCTGCTTACCTGAAATCTCAGGACAGGTGAGAAGAATGTTGTCCAGCTCAACTCCTTGGATCAAATCAGATCTGGACAACAAACACATTGGCAGGCAGCGTAAGAATTATAAAATACATCAGATCACTCAAGAAATGTCACAGCCGATGTCCCGGGTTCAATACAAATTAAGCTCTATCAATATTATTTGTGATCATTTTGGAGTAGAAAAGTAAATCTGTTGTAATCATATTATGCTGCAGATAGAGCTCAACTTACTGAACCTCGAAGAAAAAAAACATTTCATCACACCAACAGGCTGTAAGAAATACTGTATGTGGCATATAACCACACAATGTGCTTCAAAATAGAAGTGGGTGAAGTTTTAGTAACAGGAAAGTCAAGTGTGCCTGATTTTAAAGGTTTTTTTCAGCAGCCAAGAATGTGAATGAAGCTTCTTTGACCAAAAGTACAGGCATAAACACAGCTAAGGCTTGTCTGTTACTGTTCACTACTTTTAAGACAGTATTACTCCCAATCAAAATATAATATCTGAAGGTGAATCAGCCAGTTTTTATTGGGCGATGTCAGCTCATCCAGCACCATACCTTTGCTCCAGCTTTCTGATAGGGGGAGAAAACTGTGCATGCTGGAAGAGCCGCCCCTGAACCATAACTCCTTGAGACGGCGCTGGACTCATTATCAGATAGCTGGTTCGACTGGGGAGCGGAGACACACTCACTGAATGAGCTGTTTCACTGGGAGACCATCAACAATAACACAGGGTGTGAGCAAATACATTCAATCTAAAGAGAACTTTTTGCCCCCAACCCCAAGTGTTGAAAACAAAACTGAATTTTTAAGTCCTTAAGCTATAATAATTATAAAAAGATTTTCTTTTTTTACCCATTTGCCCTATGCTATATGATAATCACAATTATTTTGCTCTAAATGCAATCACAATTATTCGGAACTATTGACATTTTCGATCCAATTAGTAAAATTAGTAAGTTTTACATTTTATCAGAATTATTTTACTGATTTATTTTCCTACATTTAGTTTCTTGATGTATTATGTTCATCATATGAATTACCACTCTTCATATTATGAAAACTGGTAAAAGAATCTTCTCTCCGTAACTAAACCAGTGAAATTCCTAATATTAACTCCAACAAATCCAAATTATGTTTATGTTCTTTTCTATTAAAACAACAACAAAATTGAATTGTTTGATATTATTATAAACACAATCACAAACAACATAATAGAGAACTACATCAGATTTATTACAGTTCATCACTGAGCTTTGCCTGCAGATTTAGTGCAGCAAACAGAGTGAAAGAAAACATATTAATCGTTCATTTGAGCAGATCACTCAAATGAAGGCACTAAGCTCCAACATACATTCTTGCCATTGTTTGCAACTCACAGCACTTGTGTATTAGGGGTGTGCGATATCATAATTGTTGTTTGAACGATGTTCAGTTTGACATTATCGAGTATTTTGCAAAAACCATTCAAAACAGAGTGCAGTGCACATATCACAAGAAGTCTAGATTAGTGCGTGTGTGCATTAACAGTGCGTACGTAGACAGAATATTGCCTGTTTTTGCTCTATTTCGTCAACAAAAATCATTCCAAACACAGCTACGGCTGGTTTTGCGTCTCTGAACAACATGATGGTGTTTCATTCCTGAATGATTCGACCGTTTAAATGATTCGGTTCAATCGCAATGACTCACTTACTAATTGACTTACTGACACCTACCGGCGGTTTTAGTTCCACATTTAAAGTATCTTTTTATGATTTAAATCATTTGAAATATCATCATTCAACGTTTTGTGTTTAAAATATCAAAACATTATTTATGCATTTGTAACTGCAGGTTAAATGCATTCATGACCTGCATTAAACAGTGTGTAAATACATTTAAATGCCACTTCAGGTGCAGCTTCTGTGTTTCCTTTGCATTGCAAAGAGGAATTTTGTTGATACTGATTTCATTTTTGTTTGGTTACAGCCCAAATGTAAGAATTTGACTCAAAAGGTAATGCACACTTTTAGGAAAAAAGTTAAAAAGTTAAAATGCCCATAAAACGTAAACATGTATTTAAACTTATTGGAAAAGATTAATTTCTATCAGTGTAATATCGCACACCCCTATTGTGTATAGTTAAAATCTTGAAAATCTGGCAACCATTAGTGTAAAAGGCAGTGGAAGCGTGTTACCAAAGCAAGATAACACAAAAGTAAATAGAAAATGAAATAGTTTCTGTATAAATAACCAGAGGGCATATATCTCACATGACTATGCTTATATAATTGTGAGTAGCAGAAATTAAAGTAAGATTAATCGTGCAGCCCTAATACATAGACACACACAAACAAACACACACAATACAATACAATACAATACAATACAATACAATACAATAGTAATACCTAAGCTTGCTAGCTCTGTTGAGTGGCCTTAATTGATTTGGACGTCGTTCATGAGTCTCCACAGACCCATTAGCACTGAAGCGCTTCATGGATGGAGTCTGCCAAAGACAGATCAAAGTGGTCAGGTTATAAGGTCATACTCAACTGAACAGACCAGCCATACCAACCATCAAACAGTTCATTAGCATGTAACTGACCACGGTTGGCCGAACATATGTTGTATTATACCATTACCATTTTAATTAAACCTTTGTCTATTCCAGTCATTTTTAAATGTTACATCATATAATGACATTTTAGAAAATTGTGCACTTTACACTTTGTTGCTAACACTTTGGGGATGGTCCTTTATCCCCCAATCCCCCAAACTGATCAAAAAAAAAAAAAAAAAAAGTCAAGATGTACAAAACAGACCATAAGAAACGGAGATGTTAGTCCTGTCTGAATCTATGTGTGGAATCGCAGACATTGGTTAGTAAGAACTGCAACTCAAATGTGTCTTAGAAACTATTTTTTAAAATCAGGCTTTAGACTGCGTTAGTGATGTTGAATGCTCTTTGTTTGCTTTCTAGTATTTATTTTCAGTCTGAACAACCATTTTGATTTAGACAAACATAAATGTTATGTCAGCTGCAGCTTCTGTTTTACTTTTACAGCTGAACAATGACTTTTGTTGATGCTGATAAATAAATTATTTTATTTGTAGCAATCTATAGTATTCTAATTGTAGTAACTGGAGATACATTTAATAAGGTACTTGACCTGGAAATCAGTTCCAGAGTGAAAATATTGCCCCCTAAATGGAAAAGTAGATTTCTGTCCCTGGAAAGCTTCAAAACAACAAAAGTGGTACCGTAATACTTCATGACACATCAATTGGTATTGCACTGGGGGTGGGCGATCTGACAATTTTATATTGTGACCTATCTTGGAGACTTCTACAATCTACTTTTATGTCCTCATAATAATGTTAAAGCAATGACTGCCTATTAGATGACTGTGGCTGGTCATGTGTGGTGACGTATCTAAAAAAAAAAATTATAATAACTTAACATGAGCTATCAGTAATAATATGATAAATCTAATTTTAGCATCAGTTCAATGATTATCAAACAACAAAAGATGGAGAAAATCGCTCAATGCTCTTCACTGAATCACTTTATCCCTTTAATTATAATGAATGTATATTTGATTCATACAGTGATGCAGTGTTTTAAAGTTTAATTCAGGCTTTAGTGATCATTTTGGTTGTTTAATGCAACACTGTGTTTCAGGGCTGTAATGATTATTTTGGTAATCGAGTAATCTGACGATTATTCTGATGATTAATCGAGTAATCTGATAATTATATTTTTTTTTTTGCAATAAGAACAGATCTAAGTGAACAATAGCCTTTAAAATGACTTAAAATACATATATAATAGCAATAATAATTAGTTCATATAAAGTATCAAAAGCAAGTAATAGTTTTACTGAACAAAACTGTTAAAATATATAATGTATTATAAACAATAGAGATAATGTACATCATGCATTATAACAAATACATGCAGAGGGCTCCAACGGCCTGACGATTGTTTTCACACTTTACTGCACAATCGAATCCTTGTTAATATTGATTCAACATTTAATTTGAACAAATGTCCACTTAATCTTTAATATTTGTCCATTTCTTTATCATAGAAAAGCTACAACCACCGTAATTTCTTGAATATGTGGACATAAAAACGTGGTTTGAACTTTTATTTTGAAATTGAAATGAACAGTTAGCATATTGAGAAAGATATTGATGTATTCTCTTTTTCCTTCATAAATTTCTAAATGATTTACCTTACAAATCTCATGTTGCGTTCCCAGATGAATGTTAGAATAAATCCAAACTCACAGCAAAATCCAGAGATGGAGTTTAAGACGCTCCACACATGTATATGATAACAGCTGTACGTCAGCATTTACTGTGAACAGAGCCGCTCTGAGACGCACGTACGTAACCTGTACGCATGTAAACAATTGCACATGAAGAGTTCAGATGCAAAACCAGCTAAAAGCCATCTCGGTCAAAAATGAGATGATGATACTGAGTGAATGCTCCTGACATATAGTATACGTCCATAAAATACTTTTACTTCAAACTCGCTAAATTCCAGCCTCAGCCCAATCAGAAGTACCAGTACTTACATAGAAACCTATACAAAGTAGCCAGAAAGAAATGCTAATTTAAAAAAAAATATGTCAGATGGATTTAGAGGCTTTTGCATCTGAACTCTTCATATATTAAACCTGCATCGCATATATTATTCAACTGAACCATAGCATTTGAGAATTCCTAATAGCATTATGCTTTATTATTTTTTTTAAATGGGTTTAATATGTAGAATGAGCCACTTCCAGTATTTTGCCAATTACTCGACACAGGCAAAATGCAATCGAGGATTTATTTATTATTATTATTTTTTTAAATCGAATACTCGAAGAGAACAGAGGAATCACTGCAGCCCTACTGTGTTGTTTTAAAGTGCTCCTATTACTCCTTTTCAAATATGACCTTTCATGCAGTGTGTCATGTAGCTGTATGTGAACATAAACTATCTACAAAGTTGTGAAGCCGACAGTGCACGATAAATAAAGTTATTGTCAAATCAAAAAAAAAAAAAAAAAAAAAAAAAAAAAAGAGTCGGCTCACAATTGCCTCAACGAGTCGTCAGGAATTCAAATCTTATTCTGTTATTCCCACCCAAAAACACAGTAAAATTTCCATGTGGTTTACGTCATGTCGAGAAGACGCTGTATCCTACACTGTAGTAAATTTGTTTTATATTCACTTTTTAAAAGATGAATCTACAAAAATTTTATTTTCTAGCGATCGTTCAAAATACATAGATGTGTATGTTATGTTGTGAAAGAACCCTGCACATGTTTTGCTAACCGGCTAAATCACGCTTCTGTAGCTGTGGGTCTGAAAAACTGTAGTCTAAAAATTTGTGATTGATGCAGCTTGACTGTCTGTCTGTCTCATTAGTTGGAGTAAAGGATGGCGCACAGATAGGCTTTCACACAGAATGCGGAAAGCACTGCGCTATGAAACCCATTCATTTCAATTGCTTGCGATGCACGAGGACGGCTTGTTTCTGCGTTGACCAAAGTGCACGCCGCGCTCAAAGTTTAAATTAGTTGAACTTTTGCCACTGCGCTCTGAAGGGCTGCAATGAACCCAGCGGCCATCGCAGTGCTTTCCGCGTTTGGTGTGAAAACCGCTTTATGCATTATACAATGCTGATGTTTACAACATAGAGGTGTGCCCGCTTCGCTTACATAAGCAAACTGCAAGCACTTTCCACGGTAGTCTGTGCTAACTTGTCGATCAGCCACTTCAACCGTTTCCCTCTGGCTCGAATTAGTAAGGTAAAATCGATGCCATCTTTTCTATGTATTGACAAGTATCCAGGACTGTCAATCAGTTATGGCATTGGGCGTTTTGTTTTCGACAAACGCTGTACGTGGTAAACCAATCATAAAGGACTGCGCCATCTGACCAATCACAGCAGTGAGGGCTCACGGAAAGGAGGGGTTTAGAGAGACTGATTCTCGCACGAGTCATTTACAAATCATTTAGAAATGAGGTGAAATTAAATCTATTTTTTGAGAAAACTAAAGTGTTTTTTGACCTTGCATACATGTAAACCTGTTTTAGGAGACTCATAAAACAATATTAACAACCTTTAAAATGGCATAATAGGAGCACTTTAAATTGTTCAAATAGATAGGCATTTTCCAGTCTGGATATTCTCAAAAATACATCTCAAAATTAAAAAGATCTATTTTGTGCGATAAAATCGTGACATGATACTGCACCGTAAGACATAATTAAGGTATACATCTGTTACACACCAACGATGCAAAACACCAACAGAAAGAAAACAATACAGACCCAGATTGGAGCAGGAAAGAGAAAGAAAGAAGACTGGAGCTCAATCGCTGAAAGATAATTGAAAGAAAATGAAAGATAATGGAGCATGTGTGAGGGACTGTGGATACCTTTATTCCCTCAGGGGAAAGCTCCTGCTGGCCACTCACTCGCTCCATGGTCACAAGGGCGGCGCTGGTGGAAAACGAGAGAGACACTTAGGGGCCATTCACTCAGAACATGCATTTGCTTTGGGAAAAGTGGACACTGACTAAACACCTCCATTTGAAGGACTGTACTGATGACAAAAACTAGACTGGCCATGACCTGGAAAAACTTACAGGCAAACCAATGGCTTTAAGGCACAATTGACTAGTGGGCAATAGTGCAGCAAACCACTATACGTATGGTTTTAGCAGAATTTGTGATCATTTAATCACGTAGGGCTCTGTATTGCTTTAACTTCCATTTGGCCTTGCTGTTTCTGTTGAGCATAATAATAACATTTGAGTCAAAGCAGCTTTAAGCGTGCAGGAAGCGTTCATGCAGAGATGCTTGAGTGGGCTGTAAGCTGCTCTGTGCTAAATGGCCTTACTCATGTCTGCTGTCGTCTTCACTATCATCTGAGAGAGAACACCTCCAGGTCTGCTTAAAGCCTCCATCTCTCCTGTCCTCACATTTATCCAGAGCTATCAAACACATCAGAACAACGCATCAGAACATGGCCATAAAATAAATGATTTTAAAAGGAATCAAATTTTTATTTTCTTTTGAAAACAATTGAATAAGAAATAAAATCAAAATATACATCGATTTTTAACTCCAATATGCATTTGTGATGCAATGAGCTCCAAAAAGACTTTAAACCACCAGTGATTCATGGAAACTGCTCAAAAATTTGAAGACATTCTTAATGTTATGAGCTATTTCTAGATCACATACTGGCTGTATTCATCAAACTTTGTTCATCAATGAATCCTCCACTTGCGGCAGTGATCTTAAGATATTAAAGGAATAAAGCAATAGCCATAAATGAACATTTTGTCATCATTTACTAACCCTCATGTCATTCCAAACCTGTTTGACTTACTTCCAAAAGATGTTTTGAAAAATGCTGTTTTGGTCACCACTGACTTTGATCGTACAGACCAGCAAAACATATTACGTTCACCATCATCAATTACCATCCAATCTTTTGCAGTGCATGAGATATCAATCAGTCTCTCAAAAATGAGTAACACCAAATTTTGATTCACAAGTGTACAATGACTTACAACAAATGCAAGTAAATGTGTACACTCCATTCAGTCTTTGAAGAACCATCTCTCTGTTACCTTTTTATAATCTGAAGAACCTTCTTTCACCACAAAGAACCTTTTGTGAAATAAAAATGTTATTCAGATGTTACAGCATCTTTATGTAACTATTTAGACAAAAAGGGTTCATCTATGGCATCATGAAGCACCTTTATTTTTAAGAGTGTACTCAATAATTTGGTAATTGGAAACCGACAATATGTGACCCTGGACCACAAAACCAGTCTTAAGTCGCTGGGGTATATTTATAGCAATAGCCAAAAATACATTGTATGGGTTTTTTCTATTATGGCAAAAATCATTAGGAAATTAAGTAAAGATGATATTCCATGAAGATATTTAGTAAAATTCCTACTGTAAATATATGAAAAATTAATTTTTGATTAGTAACATACATTGTTAAGAACTTTATTTGAACAACTTTAAAGGCAATTTTCTCAATATTTTGATTTTTTTGCACCCTCAGATTCCAGGTTCTCAAATAGTTGTATCTCAACCAAATACTGACCTATTCTAACAAACCATACATCAATGGAAAGCTTATTTATTCAGCTTTCAGATGATGTATACATCTCAGTTTTGGAAAATTGATCCTTATGACTGGTTTTGTGATCCATGGTCACATATATAGTTGTTTCCATGCTTTATTAAGTACAAACATGGTACAGGTCTCTGGAGTGCCAAATCAGCATATTAGGAAGATTATGTAATACAATGTTTCTTACAATGTGTAATTAGTGTGTCACATTGTGTCAAAAGCAAACAAAACCCATTCAAATGAATGAGGCGGTCTATGCTGGATGAGTTGCGTCACACAGGACCAAGTCACCAACAATAAACAAATACACTGCTCAAATATTGATTTACTGCACGTGTTTGCACTACTTCCGACAACGGGACAAATGGATTTGCAACGTTCACTTAGACAGCCTCAAACCATTGCATCACATCAACTGACGTAGTTTTAGGGCATTTTCACACCTGGCATATTTACAGCGTTTGTATCTGAACCTGGCACATCTTTTAAATCGCCTTTGTCTTAAATTGCTGTGTAATTGCTCTTCTCCAAAACAGGTTCATTACAAGAATGCTATCCTGATTAATGGTCTAACTGGTAAATGATATAAAATCTTGCATATCATTTACAGACTTGCATAAACACACTTTGGTACGCTCTGAAATGTTACATTGAAAAAACAACCCAAACCATGAAGAAAATGCAACATTTTAACAATTTAAGTCTCTGTTTCAGAACAAAGCAATCAATCTTTAGACACGGTGTTAACAGACAGACATAATGGAAAAGAAGTACTATTTCTATCACAAATCAATTACGCTATTATTGTTTTTGATTATTCATTTATTTTAAAAACATGGCCATTTTAACTTCCTGTCATTCTTTGTATTTACATAAGTATCTGTAAAATATCTATTGCGTAAAGCGCTGTTTTCACTCTTCTGACAAGGCTTTGTCAAACCAACATTAAAGTGTTTCTTAATAAAAATGCATACAAATTAGAAACACTTCAATTAGATTTTCCAAGTGTAACAAATGCAAACATTTAATTAATGCCTTATAATGTATTTTGATGCAATGCAATAATGCTGATGATGAAACCAGAAGAACAGTCATTCGTTTGTGAGAGGAAAACAATATTTAATGTATATTTTGATATTACTGTATGAGATTGGGGCCCACGTTAAATCAATGAGAAACACAGCTAAAAAAAAGTCAGCGGCGATAAATGCATAGATATAGTCTTATTTATTGTTGATGACAAGGTATAATGAGTAAATGTAGTTTTATTTAAGACATATTTTTTTAATTCAACGATTTCTTAAGTTTGTTTATATCGTCGCATAGAATCAGGCCTCAGTCTGTTTTAGCATCCATACACTGAAACAGATACTTTAACAAGAGGACAGACCTTCAAACTACACATTTGTAACATAATACACTTTAATGTAAGTGTATTTATCGTTTAATCACCTCAGATGTTTATATTTTTGCAGCGTGTATGCAAGCTCCTCGGTTAGCACATGCGCTAACGCACACTCGATGAAATCTGACGGATAATACATATTTATACGCTAACACAAGGCAAACTGCACATTAAAACACAACAAAGACACAAATAAACACAAACAGATAAAGCCCGTGTCTTACCTTCAATAAATAGACTCTTTTTATGATTCATGTTGGTCCATCCCTTCAAACGAGGTTAATCTCGCGCACTGCACTTAAGCGACTTCTGTCACTTCAACACTTAAAAACACGTTAATATTTCACATCTGATTTCATGAGTTCATATGGCAATTTAACTCATTCTATATCAGATCATGTCGCTTTGTGTTTTCAGTCCATCTTCAGTCCAAATAAGCAGAAATTCCGCTGAAAACAGGACCAAAGTAAAAAAAAATATCCGTCTGACCGCGGTGATAAAAGATGATTAATCTGAAAAAGATAATTTAAGCGACCAGTGTGGGAGACTAAAATGCATTTAGTAAAACATGAGATTTTAAGACATTTTGTGAAACTCTAAGCGGTTAAAAGTGCATTATTCTGCAGCATGAAGCGCTATTGAGTCACTTCCGCCAAGACTTTTGTGCAATATTAGTAAAACGTCGTAAATAATATTTTTTTGCTAGTGCACTGGTATATACTGTATTTATCTAGAATATAAAAATCATATGGTGCCAATGGCCATGACATTTTTCTTAACACATGAATAACAACAGATAATACATTAAATCCTAATACCATAATAAATTAATGAAATCCCAATGTCTTTACTTTTCAACATGTTAAAAAGTAAAGACATTGCTTTGGATTAATATTTAATATGTACTGTTATAATTTAAAAAAAGTAAATATAAATAGTAAAAATAAAAAGTATAAATAAATAAATAAATTGTGTATATATGTGTGTGTGTGTGTGTGTGTGTAGTTCATAAAATGGGACAAATAATTGTGTATGCAATCTTACTTTGTCAATTTTCACATAAATTGGATACATTAATAACAGTAACAATTAGTTGGGCAAATATTAAACTTTAAAAAAAATAAAGGTTCTTTAATTGCATCAGTGGTTCCATGAAGAACCTTCAACATCCACAGAACATTTCCAGTCCACAAAAGGTTCTTTACAGTGAAGAAAAAAAAGTTTTTTTGTTTGTTTCTTTCTTTCTTTCTTTCTTTAGAGGGAACCAAAAATGCTTCTTCTATGGCATCACTGTGAACTCCCTGTTTTCATTTATATGCAATACACTAAAATGAGTTAGAACAGCAAACAGGATGCAGATGACATCAAATGTTCGGCCTGGTGTTGAGAGAACAACTATTATCAAGAAAGGATGTTGGTGGAGCAGAGAGTATCAACAGCTTCACTGATAGCAAGAGAAGAAAGGTGGTTAGTGGAGGAAAGGGATACTGAGACCACAGAGGAAAAGCATGTTGGGTAGAGAAAGCAGGTTATGGCAAAGGAGACCAGAATTCCTGATCGGTTTCTGTGCACCTTGTTTAATTTAAATGGTCTTTTCAATTGTTTTGGCATTGATGAGTGCCGTTAGACTGCTGAACATAAACATTCATGAAATGACATGGCTTAAAGGGGTTTTGTCCTCTTCATCAGTACTTTCTATGTTTTTGATTCTGTGCACCCAACAGGTATCTCTTTGCATCTAATCCCCTCAGCCTATAGTATACTGTGCCTTATTACAATTCCTACAAAATCTAATTCTAATATACTGTATGTTGTTTTATGTAGTTATTATAACTATAATGTTTTAGTTAGCTTACATACTAGAATAGTATCGGACCCAATAGCCTAGTTTACACACTCATCCTACATGTATTCACAGCAATCCCAGCAAAAATAGTAATTAAACTGTTACAAAAATAATAATGATGTTCAGTTATGTTTTATCATTATTATTTATTGTTGTGTGTAAAGTAAAAGAAATGACACTATGTCCAACCTGTTTTATTACGCATATAGTAAATATACATGTGTTAAATAAATGTTTTGTTTGTACTTGGTATGACTATGGAGACACTATATTGAAGGACCTGATTTGTCAACATGGCATATACTTGTACTCTACCATAAAGGTGACTCATGCAAATACAGACAATGAACTCCCTGCTTTTAGGATAGAAATGAATAAATGATAAAACAGTACAAATGCAATGGGGTCCAATTGCTTTGGCGCTTATAGACCCCTAAATCATTCCATATTCTTCCATTACACTATCGGTTGTGAAAAAATATTATTAGACATTCCAGCAGAGGGCGCTGTCAACCTGGAGATAAAAACAGTTAACTGAATAATATTGGGAACTATTTCTTCGATTTAAAATAACTGTTTTTATATGTGAATGTATTGAAAAAAGTAATTTATTTCTGTGATCAAAGCGGAATTTTCAGCATCATTACTCCAGTCTTCGGTGTAACATGATACTTAAGAAATTTTAATTTTAATTATTTGCTGCTCAAGAAACATTTCTGATTGGTATCAGTGCTACTTAATGAAACCACAATAAAGTGATTCTTTGATAAACAGAAAGTTTGAATTACTTAATCGAACTGTTTTAAAAAATGATACATTTCATTACATTATTCCAACACCTATAAAATGATACAAAGTATGTATAAATGAATTAAATATTTTCTTGCCTTTCAAATTTGATATACATTTATTTCTTAATTGATAAATCTTCAGAATGATCAGCAGACGAAACCCCCCCCAAAAACAACAACTGATAAATCAAACAGATACTCCCCAGATGTAGTTGAATCAGTGAACAATATTAACAGTAGGGGGCAGCAGAGAACGATTCAAATCTCAATCTTACACTAATATCATTCTTAATTTTATACTGCGTGAGTGAGTGAGCCAGTGAGTAGTTAAAGAAACCTAAAAGCAACACGCCCACCGATCTTATGTTCTAACACTGTATGTGCTCAAAATTTAAAAATTCTATTCACTTTTCACTCTGATATCAGTTAAACTATCTGAACAGCTTCAATTAAGCAAAGAAATCTGACCTTTTGTGCAAGGAAGTTAACAAATTTGATGAGTGACCCAGAAATAGTGCAAAATCTTAAATATCTTCTTTTTTTTCATTTATAATTTTAGTTTATTATTTTATGTTCAAACTCCTAAAACGTTCTGTTTATTTAGAGGCTGAAATGGAAACAACATCTCTTTTAGAGCCCATAATATTGTATGTTCATCTACACTTTCATAAAAAAAAGTACAAAAGCTGTCAATGGGCCGGTACCATTTATATACTAAAATGCACATTTAAAGTGCTAATATGTACCTATAAGGTTCCTAACATATACGGTTTAGGGGGAAATTTGGTGCAAAGGTGTACTGTTTAGCTTTTGTACCTAAGGGTAACAGTAACAGCTTTGAACCTTTTTTTCTGTACAAGCTACTTGCTTTTTGTTATTGTAAATGTAATTTTTGAAAAATTGTGTTTGTGTGTTTTGTGTGTGGTTGTTTAGATATGTGTGTATAGCACAGCAGTGGGGTGAGTGTGTGTACGTCCTGTCCACAATAGTGCCCCTCTCATAGACAATGAGGCCCGGCAGAGAGCGGCCTGCGCTCTATTATACCCGTAATCCCCGTAGCATTGTGCTCTGCCGAGAGAGAGAGCGAGAGAGACAGAAAGAGAGAAAGAGGGAGGAGGGACAAACGTGAGCTCATCCTAAACAACTCTCATCCAGGGTCAGATTCACACAGAGACACAAAGAGAGAACGGTGGAAAAGAAACAATCACAGAGACACATTTCAAATGAAAGGGATGGACAGGAAATAAAGCTTTCAAAAAATAGGCCCAACTAGATTTACACAAGAAAATATGACTGGTGCTTGTTGCAAAACCTGCCACCATGATGCTAGTGTGTTCTTGATTGGTCTGGGTGGTTTGTTCATGTTACAATGCTCAAGGTAGAAAAAATGGGTGGTTTTACTTAATAAAGTATTTATTATTTGCTTAAAGTATTCTATTATTTATTCATTTTAATGTGTTTGTCTTAGTGTATACATCTTATGGCCCCAGTTAATCTGATTACTGTCTCTTTAAGAAGGTTAAGAGCACCTCTTTAAGAGGTTTTGAACACATGCAGTAATATAACACACAAGACATGATATTACTGAACAGAGCTGGTTTTGTTGTTTTCGATGTGAAGTTATCCCTTGTGAAAATGAAGTTCACTTTGGCCAACCTTAAAACGAGTACTTGTACGGAAATAATATACTTTAATCCTTGTGCTTTGCTGAAAATCCTTTACCTAATTTGCTGTTCTTTGTCAAACACGACCTTGTGAATCTTTCTTTATGCTATATTATCACCAAATATTGGATTTAATCTTTTTTTATCAACATATTCTCCTTAGAGCAAGATTTGCCTTTCTTTTTTGTGAATACTTGTCATTGTACTATCCAAGTCACAACATCTAGCTACTGGGGTGCCTCAGGGCTCAGTGTTTGGACCACTTCTCTTCTTTATCTACATGGCATCACTAGGTTCTATCATTCAGAAATGGCTTTTTATATCACTGCTATTCAGTCAACGGTCAACTCTACCTCTCTTTCCATTCTGATGATCCGACAATAGTTGTTTGCATCTCAGCACATCTAACTGACAGGGTGAAGGACCATTACCTTCAGTTAAACCTTGCCGAGACAGAACTGCTTGTTGTTTCAGCAAACCCATCACTTCATCACAATTTCACCATCCAGCTAGGTGCATCAATCGTAACGCCTTTAAGGACAGCCAGGAAACTTGGAGTTGTGATTGATGATCAGCTGAATTTCACAGACCACATTTTTGGAACTGTCCAGCTCTGCAAATTTACTTTATACAACATTAGGAAGATCAGACTCTTTCTGTGGGAACATGCTACACAGCTCCTTGTTCAAGCTCTTGTTCTGTCCAGGCTGGACTATTGAAATGCTCTCTTGGCAGGTTTTCCAGCAAGTTCTACCAAACCACTGCAACTAATCCAGAATGCATCTGTAAACTTAGTCTTTAACGAGCTAAAAGGAGTGCATGTAACACCTCTGCTCAGTAGTTCGCACTGGTCACAAATAGCTGCTCATATAAAATTTAGGAATTTGACGTTTGCCTACAAAACAACCACTGGCTCTGCACCCCTTTACCTAAATTCACTACTTTAGACTTTAGAAGCTTGCGTTCTGCAAATGACCTTCAAAACTTAATTTGAGCAAATGAGTCTTTAGCCATCTTCAAGAAATGGCTTGTCAAGTGCCATAGCACTATGGCTCTTTTGTTGGTTTTGTAAGTCGCTGTGGATTAAAGCATCTGCTAAATGACTAAATGTAATGTAAATGCAAACACTGTACATTTCTGCCATATATCACCTTGAGATAGCCACCACGGATAAATTACTCCTAATTGTAATGTAGAAACTTTCATCTTTTGTGAAGCTGCTTTGCAACAATGTGTATCGTGAAAAACACAATACAAATAATTGTGAATTGAAATGAATTAAATTTAACTTACTGATTGTAGGCCTCACTGAACTCATTTCAGTGACATTTTTTGTAAAATTAATAATGTATTTATAAAAAGATTGAATCTAGTATCTAGTATCTAGTATCACCACAAGTACAACAAGGTGGGGAAAGATTCCACAAGTCAGTAGGTTTTAGTCCAATGTGATAATATAAGATAGCATTTTCAGGAAAAAGTACATTGTTCCAATTTCAAAATGACCAGCAACACTAGGATTAAAAAAATATATTTAAAGGAATAGTTCACCAAAAATGAAAATGCGCTCACCCTCAGCCATCCAAGATGAAAATGAGTTTGTTTTTCATCAGAACAGATTTGGAGATCACTCACCAATGCATCTTTTGCAGTGAATGGGTGCCATCAGATTGAGAGTCCAAACAGCTGATAAAAACATCACAATAATCCACAAGCAATCCACACCACTCCAGTCCATCAGTTAACATCTGGAGAAGCCAAAAGCTGCACGTTTGTAAAAAACAATCCATTGTTAACACTTTTTTCAAACCATTGCTTCCAGCTAATATATGAGTCCACAGTATTGCTTTCTCCATTGAAAAAGCTATTTTGTCTGAATCAGGAGAGAAATATGCACAGATCAACCAATGTTTACCTGAGAAAACAGTCCAAAACAGTTCTAAATAAATACGTAGCTAGAGACAACAGGAGAAGGAATTTTACATTGGAGAAAGTGTTTTATATATTAATGTATTATGGACTCTTATTTTGGCAAAAACCAACAGTTTGAAGTTAAAACACAGCTTCACAAGACATTGATTGATGGACTGGAGTTGTATGGATTACATGTGGATAATTGTTTTTATCAGCTGTTTGGACTCTCATTCTGACGGCACCCATTCACCGCAGAGTGTACATTGGTGGACAAGTGATCCAATGTTAAATTGCTTCTGTTCCAATGAAGAAACAAACTTATCTATATCTTGGCTGCCTGAGGGTGAGGACATTTTTAGTTATGGTTAAACTATTTGAGGGAGAAGCAGCCAAAGCAGGGGTAAAAATGGTGATGTATTACTAAATCATGTTTTTTAAACATTATAAGTGGACTTTAGGGAAAAAGTAAAATACAAAAAGATGACACATCACATCGAGTCAGCTGTACAGTCCACAATCCTTTGTGCAATCATTCATGGTAAAATTAAGTTTATTTCATAAGAAACCACTACAAACAGAGCATAAGGAATATAATCTTTCTTATAATGTTTTTTTTTACCCTGCTACAAAATATTAATGATATTAATACACACTATCAAATGAACACAATTATCACATTACAAACAATGAATAAATACTGTGAATAAATAAGGAAAATAGCCAGATAAATTCAATTTATAGACCTATGGCGAGCCAAGTAATCCTCCTAGAGAAGTCTGCATCTAAAAAGGCGTCTACTAACACCCACAGTGACCAGCTCTGTGAATTGCTAAATGAAGTTGATGTCACAGTTAAATTACACCCTTAACTTAATCATAAAATGCTTCCAAAACTTCCAAAGACACAGTCACTCAAAGTTATGTAATGATTTTCACTTGGTTTGTGTTTGGTTGTTCATTGCATTGTTTTCCAGTGAGTTGCAGTAGCTACTACGAACCCCTCAGTGCAAATATCACACAGATGGCTTATACACGTAATCATAGATTCTATAAATGTTACGCTTTTGCTCAAACAGTCAGCAGTTCTTCATAGATTTAAATCTCTAACAGTCATTTTGGTGAATGCCAAATAAATGTGCTAATAAAACTCTCGCAAGAACTAAACTCATCATGACAAATAGCTCAACACAATGAGATGGCAAGCCTTTTGTGCTACCACGGGTGATCTCATTCGTATTCATAGGTATTAGCAGAAAATGTGCACACATACTTTTGTATGTTTAGACACTAAAGCTGCACAATATCACTATAAACAGCATTTAAAATGCAAATGTTTTCACATAAATACAACTATGAAGTCTTATCCCTAAATGAATCCTCTAACAACTGAGGGTACCACGACATACACTTCCATATTCTGATTTTTACATACTGGTAAATGATGGAAATGCCTTTTTAATGTCAAATTTATTCATACATCTGTATGGGCTTAATAAAAGTAAGAAATTCATACAGGTTTGGAACAACTTTTTATTTTTGGGTGAACAACCCCTTTAAGTTGAATCAAAAATAAAGAAGTATAAAATGTTACTCATTTATTGGTTCTCACAGAATAGAATGAAACCATTATCTTTTCAAAAACTATTAATGTGTTCAATAAATTAATAAATAACCAACATATTAATAAATTTTGTTTATTATAAAAACAATAAAATCTACTCACTCACCTACTCCATTCATTCTTTTTTGATCCTCAAAAGTTTAATTTTACATGTGTGAAATGCTTTATGTTTTAAACACTGTCATTACTTTGATTCTGTACATTTTAGTGTCAATCCAAACGTACACAAATGTGCTAGAACCCGTTTAGGTATGAAAACCTATGAATGCTAATGAAATCATGTTGGGTTGGTGATATATAAGCTCACAATGGGCAAAAACGCGATCCCATCAGCAGTAGCGTGACGCCGCGTCATTATGTCGCAATCCAGGTCCACCTCACAATCAACCTGCTTTGGTTTAATAGCTTATTTTAAGTTGAGTTGTAGTCACAGCTCTTTTGAATTACTTTCACCCATCACAATAATCAGCTCTCCTTCAATTCTCTTCTGTACAATGTTGATTTTGTCACAAAAAGTAATCCGGAGGAGTAGGAGAAGGCGAGGTGTTGGGATGGGAAGGCTGAGTCTCGTTTGAACTGATGAGCTTCTCGTAACGGGCTTTGTATGTGTCTCGCTCTCTCAACACACGAGACAGCTCACACTGCAGCTGCTCCAGCTAGAGGAACCAAAACAGAGAGATATCATAGATTTTAAACACTAAAATCATGTTGATCGTGATTAACTTTATAATGAGAAAAAAATGCTGGTTTCAAAACATAGTGAGCTGCCTTTCTTATCACAGTGATTCTTGGATTGGATTCTTCACAAGGAAACTTTTGCTTTAGAAAGGTGGCATGCAACAGAAATACTGTTAATCCTTCCTTTACTGTTAGACATACACTGCCCTCCAAAAGTTTGCAAACACCCCTGGCAAAGTGTGGTTTTGGACGATATCAGCATAAATTTTCGTAGTTTGTGTTGTCCCTTATCAGTGCAAAATCATCATAAATTAAAAAGGATTCATGCCAATATTGTCCAAAACCCCACTTTTCTAGGGTGTTTCCAAACTTTTGGAGGGAAGTATATCTGAGTGAAACAACTTCTCGAATGAGAACAAATGTAGGCTGGGACTTGATTTTGCTTTGGACTTGAATAGTTTTGATTAAAGGGTATGAAAAAAAAAGATAATGATATACACAGACAAATAATTTAGAATAAAAACAGAAAATTTTCATTTAAAAAAAACATATTTATTTCATTATGACTTCAAAATTTGGCCAAATGATAGAAACACTGTAGGCAGATGAGTAGGTTTTGAAGAGAGATCGGTTATAATGTCTGTTATAATCAGTGTTGGGGGTAACACATTACAATTAATGTGAGTTACAAAATCAGATTAAGTAACTAAAGCAACTAGTGTTGTCACGATACCTAAATTTTGACTTCGATACGGTACCTGACTAAAATATCACGATACTACTACCGAACCAATGCTATGCAAAAAACATAGAACAACAGGAAAAGTAAATTAAAACAAGGCATTTCATCCCCTCTTTAAAAAAAAAAATTAAATTAAAATAAATAAAAAATAATAATAATCACATGCAAGTGCCACTACACAGGATTATGGTGAACAACTACCAAGCCTACAGGTGTGTAGAGATCTTTGGTATATTGGTAAATTAGCTTAAAGGATAAAGCCAAATCTTATTTCATGATATAGTAATTTTATTTCACAACAACAATTTATATCATGACATACTCATTTTTTATTTTATCTTTGTTAATAATAATAATAAGAACCTAGATGCAAGTAACAAACTAAAGGACAACTACAATAAAACAAAGACACAAATTAAATAAATAGGGCCCTATGAAATCCGTTTTATTTTTTCCTAAATTCCATTTAAATCTTTCTAGACTCTATTTTAATGGTTACAATAAAAAATGACCAAAAAGCATGCCTAATCATGAAACTTGCAGAATTTAACAGCAATTTATTAAAAGTTTAACAAAATCACGTTTTTATGGCCCTATGAATTACGTTTTATTATTTTCTTGCATGAATTTATAAATATAATTAAATTTGATAAAGAATTCATTTATTATAGGCTATTTATTTCATCTTTACATTAAGTAATATGTTAATATATTTTTGCCAAGTTAAACCAAACTTTTATTTTGACGGGTTGCAGTGAAGACCTTTAGGTTCTTTACTATATGACCCTCTTGTTTTTCGCAAGAGAAACGGTAAATGCTCATTAAGTGACTCTCAGAGCAGTTCTAGAGATTGTGTTCATGTACTCATTTATTGAGGCGACAGAGGCTGAAAACACAGCGAGTGTCACGCATATGTGTGTAGCAAACAAAACTGCACATCTGCGTCATTCACTAAGACAGACACACAGAAATGCGGCTCTTATTAAAATGCATTCTTAAAGTACTAGTAAAAGCAGTACCGTTTTTAAAAACAGGGTATCGCAATACGGTATATTGTGCAACACTAAAAGCAATACATTATCTTTTACTTAAAAGTAACATATTTTTATAGAAAAACAGTAAAATTCAAACTGGGAATATAACACAAACCTGCAATCATTAAATGTTAACACAAAAATCCTTTTTTTTATCGTGTATTTAATCCCATTTTATTAAAGGTGCAATAGGAGATCTTGGAAAATACTAACTTTAGCCTGATAGCACTGAAAGCAAACCTTCTCTGCAAATCGCTGTCCAAAGCCACGCCTCCCGAACGCATCTACGCACACAGACTAGACGACCAGAGACAGCATTACTACAACGAGTTGAAATGTTCAACAGCCCAGAATAGGAAAACTGTGTGGTGCTAATAATGCACGGGAGACAAGAAGACGGTGTATTTTCCCTGAGTTTAATAAAACGCCCCACACACCGACACACTCGTCCACATACATGAGGATCGAGTGAGGAAAAACATACACAAACATGCATCCAACTCAGGTCACAAACTGAAAGGAAACAAATAAAATAAAGAGAAACAGATGTTGGTAGAGTGAGTTATCTCTTCACTTTAGTAAAAGTATTACAATCTTATGTTTTCAATCCTAGGTTTTTGATGTTTGCCTGTCATTCTCGCTCTTTCTGCAAAGACAATGTGAACGCGCTGATGACGTTGATGCTGTCTCCGTGAACAGGGTGCGCAGAGGTATGCAAATACACATGTTGACAAGCAGGTAGGACAGCCTATCGTAATGGTTGGACCGAACATTTTGATTGGACAAACATTTCTTGATCCTACGCCTTCCACAGAATATATAAATACATATAAAGACATTTTGACCACATAACTTAATGATTGCTATCGGGATGTGAAGAGACTTTCAACCAGCATAACAAAAAGTGTTTCTGAAGACAATCACCTATTGCACCTTTAACAAATGACTTTGTTGACTCTGTTGAATTCAACTATACCAATAAGCAAAAATTACTTTAGATAAACATAACTTTTTTTTTTTCTTTTTTGTGATTACGATGAAAGTTTTGAACTTTCTTCTCTTCTTCCCTTTTGTAGTTTTTATGCAATCCAAAATAGCAGCACAGCTGAAAGGTCTGTGAAAGGCCTTTTACGTTTGCCAGAAGTAAACACTTTTATATTAAAAATAACCAAGCAATCCAAAGCTAGATGAGAAAAAGTAACGTAAAATTAACATAATGCATTACTTTCCCTTAAAAAGTAACAAAGTAACGCAATTACTTATACACTGTAATGCATTACTTTTAAAAGTAACTTTCCCCAACACTGGTTATAACTTTTGTTGTTTGCGGTTGTATCTGTCTATTTTTTGTCAAAATTCAGTGCTCAATGTGTGTGTTAAGTGTACCTGCTGTGTAAGAATGTGTTTCTCGGACTCAAGTGCATGCCGGTGCTGGAGTCGTTTGTAACGGCAGGACTGGGCATAACCGCGATTCTTCAGCGTCCGTCTTTTCTGTTTCAAACGGACCACCTCATCTTTGCTTACCCCACGCAAATGTCTGTTCAGCTCTCGCACTGACAGACTTACCAACTGCTCATCGGAAAAACGCTCATCCACCCCACACTGAAAGAGAAAGAGACAATAAGAGATAAGTCTGAGAGATTTGACACAGAATGGACACACTGTGTTATAGTGATAATCAAAGCTTCATCAAACAATCACATAGACAAAATGGATAAATGATTCATACACAGCAGGTGAAATGTCTGATGAAAACAAGTCATATAGAAGTATTATTTATTTAGTTTTTCAGTGTAGTTTTTCAGCTGGTAGTGACAAAAAAATGAGGCAAATCAAACTACTAACTACTTGCAACCAACTACCTGCAAATACTTAGGTGCAACCAAACAAAATAATTAATACTTCTATATGACTGTGCTGTGACGTGACATACTGGATAATACAATAATAAATCAAAAAATGTATGAGCTTTTTGTGTAACATAGTTTAGCATATGTTAGAGGTGTAGTGTGTGTGTGTGTGTGTGTGTGTGTGTGTGTGTGTGTGTGAGAGTGATTTTAGCAGCACATTTCCATACTGCATAATCTGACTGAGTGTAAGTGACAGTGATCAGGATTACATCACAATAATAGTAGATATTACCATAATCTGATAGCACTGCTCCACATTTAGAGACAGATATTTACCAGCCACATGCATCAAATTGCCTTCAACACACTTCAAAAGAATATCACTAACCATTTATCATTTAAAATGTGAAACAAGGCATTCTTATTGAACTTGTTCAAACCCTTGTGAAAAAGAAGTGTGCCTAATTCTATACAGATCTTCACACTATAATATTGCAGAAAATATAAAATTAAAAGTACAGTTCAACTTCAAAGTACAACTTTGACATCATTTACTCCTGATGTTGTTCAAAATTAATATCTTTTATTTAGAAATTACTTTTATTTATTTATTTCTGGCTACCAGCAACTGTTTGATTACCAACATCCTTTGAAATGTTCATTTTTGGGTGAACTATACCTTTAATGAAATAGAAGACCACTTAAATGTAAATAATATGTGACCCTGGACCACAAAACCAGTCTTACAGTAAATAGGTACAGTATATTTGTAGCAATAGCCAAAAATACATTGTATAGGTCAAAATTATCGACATATTATCGGATATCAAGTAAAGATCATGTTCCATTTAGATATTTAGTAAATTTCATACAGTAAATATATCAAAACTTAATTTTTGATGAGTAATATGCATTTCTAAGAACTTTATCTGGACAACTTTAAAGGCGATTTTCTCAATATTTTGATTTTTTTGTACCCTCAGATTCCAGATTTTTGCATTGTTGTATCTCGGCCAAATATTGTCCAAATATACATCAATGGAAAGCTTATTTATTCAACTTTCAGATAATGTATAAATCTCAATTTCAAAAAAATAACCCTTATGACTGGCTATGTAGTCCATGGTCACATATAGACTTTCGTGACTATGTTTCTTAACACTCCAATAAATTTTTAAAAGAGTTTTCTGAAAAGCTGAAAATAATTTTGGAAACTGTTCTGCTGAAGAAGTCCCTGTTGCGTACATGAATGTGACTGTGTTGACAACAATTCTGGGAGAATGAATTGATGACTGCAGGTACCTGGGTGACTTGCAAATGATGGTGATGATGATGATGGTGATAATGGCCTTGCATTGGATGGTGTGGGTGATGGAGGTGGCTCTGTGGACTGAGGGGTTGTGAGAAGGGACTGGTCGATGTGTTGACATTGGAGAGAGATGGAGGGGTGGAAGAAACGACCAGTATAGGTCGGTGACACATGTCTGACGGCTTGTTAAGAACAACATCAGCACCGCTGTCACTGCTGGAGTCACCCATGTGACTGCTGCTCGAACTCTGAGACAAAACTGGGAACTGTGAAAGAATGGAGGAAATACAAAGAGATTACAAAGAGCACATTAGAAAGAGATTACAATGACAATGGTACACTTAGACAAACACATTTGGCTATAGCTCTTATGAAAATTAACTATGGTTTTATAATATTAAAAGTTTGGTAACCATGGTTTATTTGTGTATTGATTACAATTTGTATTACAAATATCATGGTTAAACTATGGTTAGTGTAGCAAAACAATGGCTAATTTGTGGTTACCATGGTTTAACTATAGTATCCATGTTTTTTGGTAGTAAAACTATATGGTTAATTTTTGTAAGTGAGTTGCCAGTGTTTTTGTGGCCAATGGATTCCATTGGACAGTGGTTCTCAACTGGAGAAAAAAAAAAGCATTTTTTGTATATTTCCATAATCAAACACACCTGATTGAGGTCATCAGCTCATTAGTGACTCCAAGACTTGAAATTGGTGTGAGATAAATGAGACATTCAAAATGTCATATGATTGAAAACAACTGGCCTATGCCAAAAAAAAAACAACTTAACACCAGATGTGTCAAACACTGCACCTGGAAGGCCACCTTCCTGTAGAGCAGGGGCCTCCAACCCTGCTCCTGGAGATCTGCCATCCTGAAGTGTTCAGTTCCAACCCTGCTCGAACAAATCTGTCTGTAATTTTAAAGTAACCCTAAAGACTAGCTGACATTGGCTATGCTCATATTTTTATACGAATTTTGAATACAAAACTTGTAATTTGATAAAATTGGCAAGAATTGGAACTGGTTTTAATGCACATTAAAAAACGTTTGCAAGAAAATATGTGCATGGAAACACATTTACAGAATAAGTCCAAAAAAACTTGTTTTGCCTTAACAGGTCATGATTGGAATACTAGATGAACCAGTAGTTCCAGAAAGTACATTATCAAAATCATTTTGTATAATTTCCTTCTACAATTGGTATTGCTTTTCGTCTGCACACTCTGAGGCCCAAGTATAAAAACAGCTACATACTTTCCAGCTTGCATTAACTTTCATTTTTATTTTGAGAGTTTTCCAGGAAGATTCCAGGATGATTTCATCCTCCTGAACACATGGGATGAACACGGTGCTTCATTTGCAAATGTTTTTATGCTATCTTCTAATAACACTGTAAAAGATGATGCCTTGTTAACTTTTTATTATAATCATCTTATTTGTTTCTGCTCTGTTGACATTACTCATTACTTTCTGTTACTTAAAGCATTGCAATTAAGTTCACTAAACGTAATTTTCTTTGTGTTCAAAAAAGGTCAAAAATGCGATAGAAGAGACATTTGTACATCTGTTTTGTCAATGTGTTTGTGTACTTTTTTTTTTTTTTTTTTTTTTTTTTTGTAATAAGTTATGTACCTATCTCTCATAAAAAAAAAGGTTGGAATATATATCAACACTTTTGTTTTTAAGTTAAATTATTAAATTATAAGTTTTAAGTTAAATTCAAAACTTTGGATGGAAACTTAGCTTATAATTGGCAGACTATGATTAGATGGTTCAAGTGTGCTTGTTTGGTTAGAGCTAAACTCTACAGCAAGTGTCTCCAAACCTGCTCATGGAGAACTGGAGAGTTCAGCTCCAACTCCAAATACACCTAAATCAGTTAATGAAGGTCTTCAGGAGTACATACAAAATATAGGCAGGTGTGTTGGAGTAGGATTGCAACTGAAAACTGCAGAATTTACATAATGCAACAGAAATGCCTTGCAAACTCGCTGCCATGTTGTACATAGCCTACTAATTATGTTTTCTTGTGTTACTGTAGAGGTAACAAACCTTTGTACTCAAGGTGGCAATGGAGAAAGATTTTGATTTTGAAAGATTCTTTTCAAACTGTTCTTCAGCCATGACAGTATATGACCAGAAACAAGAATTCCTGACCAAAGAAGATAATTAATGCTAATTTAACGCTTAATCCCAAAGTATACTTTGGTTTTTGAGTATGCGAGGGCCAGCATACAGTAAGTGTGATGCAAATGTCATCACCAGAATAGTATGCACGTACTGTATGCACACCACCCGATTTTGTAACCATGCATACTTTGCACATGCGCTTTGAATTTGTTTTGCATTAATAAGTTGTTCCACAAGGTGGCAACACTGGCCTGGGACATTGTTTCACAGCAGAAACAACAACAACACAATACCAGAGACTGCAACAACGCATTGACAAGCGTGTGTGTAAGGGGGTTATGAAATAACTTTAGTTTAAATATATAGAAGACATTTTCATTGGTCATAACTGGACTAAAATGAACCTAGAGTGCATGTCTCGGCTGCTTGCATTCACGCATGCTATCATAAGGAATATACTTTCCACCTGTAAGTCGCTTTGGATAAAAGCGTCTGCTAAATGAATAAATGTAAATGTAAATGTAAACTTTGAGAGTCTAGCACATGCACACAAAAGTGAAGAATACTTTGGGTTTAAGAATGTAACATGTACTCACATTGCTTTATGAATTGTGTTTGTAAAAAATTTTTGGAATGCAATGGGTCTGAAATTGAGCTTCAAAGTTGTGTTAGTGTTCACTTGCTTGGGACAAACAAATACATGGTCCAAATGTCTTAGATCATACCTGTGAAGTTACAGCAGCTGCAGCAGAGTTTAGCAGGGCCTCCACTGCATCCTCACATCCCAGAAACCCTCCTCGATCCCGGTCCCCTCGGTCTGGCACTCCTCCAAGAGCTCCCAGCAGAGACGCGGCACCTCCAGGCTCGCCACCGAACTGCTGCTGCAATGCAGCCAACCAGAGCAGATCCTCCAAGGAGGTGGGGTTTGAACACGGCGTGGGGCCTCCAGCGGCTGGGCTCCCGTCCAGGTTTCCTTGAGAGCCGGAGCTCTGGCCTGACATGTACCCGGTGGAGATGGACAGCGGGAAAGAGAGAGAGGAGGAAGAGGAGGATGCAGATGGCGGTGGGTGTCCGTCACTGAGCGTGGGTGATGGAGGAAGTGAGGTGTAGGGACTGGAGCTGAGGCTGGAGTCAGGAGGAGGACGAGAAGCATACGGAGAACCGGCAGTCTCTTGAAGGACACCTGGTTTGGGGTATAGGCAGGTTTGGGGAGGTGGAGGGGTGTCAGGCTTCACTTCAAACTTCAGCAGGTCAAAGTCGTTTAGATACTCCATGGCCAGGGGACTTGGGGGCAAAGAGGGCAGCGGCAGAGATGAAGACATTGCTGTGTCGACAGGAAGTATGGAAGTTGTTGTCTTTCAGTTTTCAAGGCGAACAACAACAGACTTCGGTGTTTACACAGAGATAGAAACAATAATATGCCAAATTAGACTTAAAATTACTGTTTCTTTGAATTAAAGGCTTCCAGTTTTATCATCTGAAACTGGCAAAGAAAAAAGAGAGAGAAAAAACAGTGATTAGACAGCCAGAGACTTCTCCATCGATACAGTGCAGGGCTACTTTACCAGATACTGACGAACATACTCAAAGGTTACATCACATTTGACCAAAAGATTCCGAAATGTATCACAGTGATTTACATGAAACATTACAGAACATTTGTGATAAATGGTACTCATTTATGTATCCAGTTGATGTATGGGTTGCAAACAGTTTCAGATTAATAGAGGAAAGGCCTAAATCCAATCCCATAATCTTAATCCATCAATCTAGTTATTCCACTGAACAGTTGCTCCTTAACGTAAGTGTTATAATGTACAAATCAAACAATATCTATTGTTGTTAGGACTGATGAAATACAGATCAAAGTATTCATTATAGGGTAAAAGACACAGAACAACTAAACACATCTTATCTACAGAGAAAAGAACCATTTAAAGCATTTTTTTTTTTTTTGTTAAAAACTGAATACCATGGCATCTTGAGATAACACAAGTTTACATATTTTTAAAACTGACATTCTATATGTTGAAATTTACAAATAAATAAATTAATTAATTTAAAAAAATCTAAAGTACAATTTTATTTTATTTAAGTACAAATATGAAGATAAAATAATAAAGAAAGATTTTAATTACAACTTCAAATAATTTCAAATTTGAATTTCGGAGGAAATAACAGTTTAAAAACAGTTTAGTACAGAAACATCTTGAGATTAGGCAGGAATTAATTTTAATAACTAAAAACTTTCATACAGTATTTGAAATTTACATGTACTGAATTTTAATAATGATACATCTGTTTCACTTAATGTTGATCAAAGCAGACACACTTAAAAGTGAGAGGCTAGATGATAAACTACTAAAACTACTAACTTCTAAAAATCTACAAACTTGAAAAAAGTGCTAGTTTTAATTAGTAATTATTAGTTTTAATATATAAAATCATTTAATTATTAAACATTCATTGGTAAGTCCAACTTTAAATAAATATTAAAATTAAAATGGCTTTCAATAAACTGTTTTCAAGTCCTAACAGTCGTTATTCAAATCATTATTTTAGATAACTGCTAAGAGAACAATTTACCTTCAACTGTTTCAGATGGTTTCTAGTATTATAAGAAGAATATAAGAGAAGATAAACGGGGGGAAAGGCAAGATTTTAGAGTGGAATAGAAAAGTGAGAGAACAAAAGAGAATAAAAAAAGAGTGTCAGGATAAAACTAGCATGACTAGAGAGTGGCAGAGGGAAAAATAGAGACAACAGAAGAAAAAATGTTTTTAAATGTTTAGATTTCTTACCGTGTGTTCATGTGGACAGCTCACACACATCCTGAGGTATTGACTGACAGATTGATTCCTGCCAGTGTGTGTATAAGTGTGTGTGTGTCAGTGTAAGAGCATGTGTTTGGTGTGTGTGTGTGTGTGTGTGTGTGTGTGTGAGCCACTTTGGAGCTGATTGCCACTAACAGTGCCCCAGCCCTCCCCCCTCTGACCCCCGCTCCAAATCCCCATCTATCCCATCTCTCTCTCTCTCTCTCTCTCTCTCTCTCTCTCTCTCTCTCTCTCCTGTCATTTTTCCACCAATCATCTTGTACTAAAAACGGTAAACTGTAAAATGAGCAGCACACTTCTTTAATTTCTCTTGTAAAATTCCAAAATAAGATGTACAAAAGATAGTTATAAAACTAACAGTATAAAAGATTTTTTTTCAGCTACACAAAGACTTTTACAAACCCATTATCTTTGGATTTAAAAAAAAAAAAAAAAAAAAAAAAAGAGTTGACATCCAAATCTTAAAACAATGAAAATTTATTTGAAAAAGACACAATAAATTTATACATGAATTTACAGGTGTTTTTGTGTAACCACATATACATATGTCTGACACAATAATTTTTATTATAAAATTCATAGAGCAAACAGACAAACTGATGAGCTCATTTGGTTCACAATAATCAGAGAGTCATTATATGCTGCCACCTAGTGCACTGACTGAAACATCAGCTCTATATCTATCTATCTATCTATCTATCTATCTAATTGCAGAATTTGTACTTATATTGGAATAAATTCTTTCTGCAAGAAAGTCATGATACCCATGTTTAATCTAAAGTCCTAAGTTGAAACATCATCTAATGTATATATGTTTATATTTGATGATTCGCAATAATTTCGATGTACCCTAATAACACAATGTCTTGTGCATGACAAAGCTTTTGTTTTTTTGTGGCTTGGTGTGTTAAGCACAATGTAATTGCAGAGGGTTAGTGGTGGGGAAAAATTGCTAAACTAGCACTTTAGTGATCCTGGGGGCTAAAGTTGTTAATCTGAAGTCCTAATAATGTCTCGATGAGGAATCAATGTGGTAATAATGTCTGAGTAAATCTGATTTAGACACACAGTGAGACATGTAATCTCTCTGACACAATGAGCACGTTCTTGAAAACTGTACATTTAAAATTACAATAACATTACAATAAAATGATATATTTAACGGTTTATAAAATTGTTTATACATAACACAGCATTTAGTAAAAGGGATTGCTGAAAACTCTTGTTATAATCAGTGGAAACATCTTTAGATCTGATATCTTTTTTTTTTTTTTTTTTTTTTTTTTACAATTTTTAAAGTGACTGATACATTTTTGAATACTGCTTTTGAAAAAAAACAAATCATCAGTAGCAGTACTCCAGTAAAATTCACAAAAAACAAAACAAACAAACAAACAACAAAATCTTCATATCCAGTAACCAAAACACAAACATAAACTCAAATGAGGTCAAGTTGAATAAAAAGATTAAGTTGTGCAAAGTAGAGAAAGCCAAGCAAAACTGACCAGTCAGAATGGAATTTTTCTTCTAGTTTTCATAGAACTCTAGAATGATACATTTTAAAGCAAAGTGAGCAAGCAGACCCTCCAGCACCTCACAACCGTGTCCTCATCTGATCCTGCAGATACATGTCCTAATCCACTCTAACACTGTTACAAGCTACAGATTAACTATTTCATCCAGCACTCCCAGTCGGTGCAGCGTCCCAAGAAAATATAGGGATTAATCCTAGACAGAATTACATGCACATGCTAGCCCAGTTATCACTGTTGTCTGTATAAAATAAGGGCATATATTGCATTTATTTCAACATAATATTATATATATTTATTTTACTTTATTTTATTTTGGTAATTTTTATTGTGTTTTTCTGAGGTACAAAACATCTCTGGGTACATATGAAGAGTTCAGATGCAAAACCAGCTAAATCCATCTGACGTCTTTCTTTAAAAAATGCATTTTTATCAGGCTCAGATGTATAGGTTTCTATGTAAGTACCGGTACTTCTGATTGGGCTGAGGCTGGTATTTTAGCGAGTTTGAAGAAAAAGTATTTGATGGACGTATTATATGTGTCAAGAGCGTTCACTCAGTATCATTATCTCATTTTTGACCGAGATGGCTTTTAGCTGGTTTTGCATCTGAACTCTTCATATGTAACCATAGTTCCCCTAGAAGGTGAATGAGAAACTGTCCTTTAGTGAACACTTTGGGGAACGCCTCAGTGTGACCAGCATCTAAAGCAATAATTTAAATGTAACAATGAAGTTGGCCAATGACAGTCTGTGACATCACTACCGGTGTGACCACTGGTATAAAAGGGTGTCTGTAGTACACATCATCAACTTTTTTTTGTCTAAAGGAGACGTGAGTAGGAAAGCCCAAAGCATGGCTTCTCTGGGAACTATGGTTACATAGTACATGGTAACCCTTCGAATGGAAACTCACACTGCATCCTCTAGTGGACACTTTGGGGAACCAAATACCCACTAAGCCAGGCTGAGGGAATGACTGTCTAATAGGTAATAAAAGTCACGGAACTGTTACTGACACTATCCCCTTACGGCTAGAAATCGAAAGTTCAAGTTTGCCTTCTTTCTGCTGCTGTGAACGGATGTTCTTTGGATTCATGATTTGGGAATCAAATTCATAGTTAGATTTTCATAATAATTAATAATTGCATCAATCATAACAGATTTTCAACATATTAACTCTTATATTTTAACAGTTATATTTTATGTATTATGAAATTTTAATGTGTAATCACATGATTTTTAAGAAAACTTGTAGTGGTCTTAAATTATCATTTATGTGCCATTACATCCAAACTAAATTTCAGAAATAACTAGACCTTTAAACTTTCTATAAGGTGTCTGCAGTGAGCATCAATAGCTACCATTCAGGATAAGACAGAGATATAAATTATTAGATCAAAAAACAGCACACAGAATCTCTTAGATTACAATTTGCATCTAGATGGATGTACTGTTACTTCCTCTGCAGTCAAAAATCTGGGTGTTATATTATACAGCAACTTTTCTTTTGAAAATCATGTTTTCTATGTTACAAAAACAGCATTCTTTCATCTTAGAAACATTGCTAAGCTACAGAATGTGCTGCCTATTTCTGATGCAGAAAAACTAGTACATGCATTCATGACCTCTAGACTGGACTATTGTAGTCTCAGCCTCAGACATCACTCCCATGATACATTGGCTAAACTGTTGTCAGTCTGAAGGACTATTACAATGCACTGCTAGGTGGTTGTCCTGCATCTTCAATAAACAAGCTACAGATAACAGGTCAAGAAAATATGATTATATTACCCCAATTTTACAGTCTCTGCACTAGCTACCTATTAAGCTCTGTATCAGTTACAACATATTACTACTATAAGGCCCTTAATGGTTTAGCTCCTGCGTACCTAACTAGTCTTCTATCACGCTACAATCCATCACGCTTGCTAAGGTCACAAAACTCTGAACTCTTCGTTGTATCTAGGATAGCAAAGTCCGCTAAAGGAAGTAGAGCTTTTTCGCATTTGGCTCCTAAACTCTGGAACCGCCTTCCTGATAACGATCGGGGTTCAGACACACTCTCGCCGTTTAAATTTAGATCAAGGACACATCTCTTTAGCCAAGCATTCACATAATGTATCTCATAACCTAGTACTTCAGTTATATCTGATCAAATGCGCATTGTCATTCTTTTTCTTGGGTTGAACACATAATTTTTAATTGAATGGAACAGCAGCTATGCTAACTTTGTCTCTGTTTGCTTCTCTGTTTCTGCCACGGGATTGGCATCCCGAGGTAACTAGGAATTACACAAACTTCAGTCCCCTCCGAGGACCTCAGATGATGCCCAAACCTAAAACAACATACAAAACTACCAAATTTTGCTATAAGTTTGATCTCAACATGCTGTTAATAGTGTTTACCATCTGTTTGATTACATGTCATACATATGGATATCAACTTACATAACAGTCACCACTGATAAGCTACTACTAAATATAATGTAAAAACTTTAATTTTCTGTAAAGCTGCTTTGCTACAATTTGTATCATGAAAAGCGCTATACAAATAAACTTGTTAGTGTAACTTTTAGTGTAACTCTTTTTGTGTCTCATTTTGGTGATTTTTTTTTTTTTTTACAAAAATAGTGCAATTTAGCAATTTTCTAGCTATTCGTTGTGTAAGAGCATTTTGTGTGTGTTTTATATGTTAATGTGTATGAATGTGAATATAAATATGTGTCTGTGTTTGTGCATGGGACATGTAGCCATGTCTGTGTGTGATTAACAGACTACTCACTGGATTAAGAGGCTGATTCTACCACAGTAATCTGGTGTCAGATTAGCAGATTTGACTGATCTGGTAAACTGTCTGTAATGTAGACACACCTCCCACCTGTGTAAAGACATACAGAATTAAGCCATGACAGCACAAAATCCACAGCACAAATGAACAAAAGATGTTTTTTAGTCATTTACTGCTACTGTACATTATACTGAAACAAGCTTTTGAACAGCATATATGTATGCTTTTATTGAGAAATTAAAATAATGTAATGTACATTCTTAATGTACATTTTTAGATGCATGAGAAATACATATACTTTACACTTTCTGTGAAACAAATAATCATTATATTACTGATATTTAAGAGAATGAAATCATTATTATTATTATTTTTTTTTTTAATTAAGTTTTGACCACATGGTTCAAACAGAGGTACATTTCTCTTACAGTCTTTATCTGTATTTCATTTTGGTTTAATCTTCCAGGGGGGGAAATTTGAGATAAACTTTCAAAGTTTTTTTTTTTTTTTTTTTTTTTTTTTTTTTATTTTAAAACTAAATTTTACAATTATGTTGAGCTATAGAGTTAGGCTTAGGGTTATGATAACTACAAAACTGGTACAAAGCTGTAACTACATAATTAGTATTACAGATAATTAATTAATTAATCATTTCTGGATATAATTTGGATCTAAATATTTGTGGTCCCTCAATGTGCTGGTTGTACCTGAAGTGGGAAAAAAGAACTGATCAACTAAATCTCCAACTTACACACAGATATGCACACAATTTTACAAAAATAAGAAAAGATTACTTCATGCTTGTCTTGATAAGTTTTGTTGTGTTTTGTCTAGGTGGGCTGTTGGCCAGAGTTAATTACCCTTGTCTGGTGACAGTGTCTGTGTTTGACCCTGAAACCCTCAAAACAAGCACACAAACATGGGCATTAGCTGTAATCTGGATAAACCAAACAGAAAAAACTGCTATAACTGGCAGACAGTAAGTGGTAAAAAGAGGGTTAAATGAAGGTAAGAAGAGGGGTAGAAGTAAGGGATCAGAGGATTAGCATGGTCGATACATATTATCTTACCCTCCAGTCTGAAAGATGACACTAAATCTGTTAAACTCGCCCACCCATGATCCCACCATTCACCCAACCCCTCGTCAGTTCTGTCAGTTTTTTTTTTTTTTTTAATTGTGAACAATTAAATATATATTTAAAGATAATTTAAAGTTCATTTTATTCCTTTGTTGGAAAAGCTGAATTTTCAACATAATTACTCCAGTCTTCAGTGTCACATGATCCTTATGTTGATTTGCTGTTCAAGAAACATTTATTATGTGAAAACTGTTGTGTACATTTTTTTTTTTTTCAGTATTCCTTAATGAACAGAAAGCATTTAAATGAGCTTTTGTTTCCTTATACACTACCGTTCAAATTTTTGTACAAATTTTTTAAGTTTTCTCTTTTTTTTCTTTTTTTCTTTTTAGCAAGAATGCATTAAATTGATCAAAAGCGACAGTAAAAGCATTTACAATGCCACAAAAGTTTTCTGTTTCAGCTAAATGCTGTTCCCCTTCTGAGTTTGAACAATTACTTATGTTATGTACTTCATTAATGTACTTATGTACTTCATTAAATAGTACTAGACAGAAGTGAGGGCAAGACATTAAGCCCTATCTTTCTGACTTAACTGTGAATGTAAACTGTAGACTGTTGCACCAACAGGGGGCACTAAAGTGTTAGTCAAACTCAAGAGGTCAAGGTTAGCATGACCCTGATGTTTCTAACTACACCAACTGCAAATATATGTATGCATATATACACTGTTAGACAAAAGGTACAAATGCTGCCATTTGGGCGGTACACTTTAAAAAGATAAACCCTTGCACATTATTTTATTTACCCCTGAATGGAACATATTTAATACATAAAAGGTACATATTAATCCCTAAATACTACATAAATGCACCTTTTCGAAAGTGACAGCTTTTTTTTTTTTTTTTTTTTTTTTTTTTTTTTTATTAAGAAACCAGTTGATCAGATGACAAAACACAAAGTAAACAGTACTTATGTAAATTTGAATGGAAATTCCTATGTATTTGAGCACAAATAGTTACAAAGAAACAGCAAGCACACGTAATTAAACTTGAAGACATTTTAAAATTGAATGAAATAGTATTTTGATGTTTAAAAAATTATAGTCATTGCATTATTTACAACTTAAAACAATTACAAAATAATTATTAATTAACAAAAAATATTTTTATTCATTCAACCATCCATTCATAATCTGAAATGATTTAAGTTACTATAACAACTTGCTGTTAGCCTGTCAAAAAAAATATGTAGCAAATTATCCACTTGACTTAAACATAAAAAAAGCACTTTAGCTCATCCTGTACGTTGGATAAATGGAGAGGCTGTGAGGCTGTAATCAACAGATCAATGAAAATGTTCCTGGGACGAATTTACGTTTTATTAAAACTGGGCCAGGTATTTTATGCCCATGTGTAAATATGACGCATTTTCATTTAAAAACATGAAGCTCTCTGTATTCCTGCTCTCATCTGTGCCAGTTCAGCCTTAGGGTAGAGTGGGGAAATGCTGATGCTAACTTGAGGTCATTTTTAAATATAAAGTCCAAATATTTTTATTCAGTCAACTAGTTACAATACATTTGACAGAAAAACAAAGGACTTGATGTTCAGAAAAGAGTAACTACAGTAATTAAGCCATGCCCCCTGGGGGCATTTTACCCCACCTAGCTGGGGGGCGTTTTACCCCAGAGAATACGTTTGAGGAAAAAAATGTGGTTCTGAAAATATATTTATATTTTTCTTAAATAACACATGCTCCCTATCTACTACTCCATCTACACTGTAAAAAACAATTTGTCGAGTCAACTTAAAATAATTTGTAACCTGGCTGCCTTAAAATTTTAAGTTCAGTCAACAAAAAAAGTTTATTCAACTTGAAATGTTAAATTATACTAAGTGACAACTTAGATATTTGAGTTGAATCAACTTAAAATTTTAAGGCAGCTGGGTTACTTACCCATCTGTCAAGCTTAGCAAGCACAAATATTTAAGTTGTTACTGTACAACTTAACATTTCAAGTTGACTAGACTTATTTTAGTTGACTGAACTTAAAGTTTTAAGGCAGCAGGGTAACAAATTATTTTAAGCTGACTCAACAAATTGTGTTTTTTATTTTTTACAGTGTAGTTCGAACTGTGGAGCAATGGAAGTCCCAGAGTTCACCAAGGGGGAGCAACCAGGAGAAAGCGCATGGATCCATGAGGGAATGGAGCTGCAAGCCGACATTGAGCCGTCCTCTCGCAAATTACCTGATGTTACCCAACACACGGGAGGATACAGGCTCTACGCGAAAGTTGTAGAATCTTGTGTTGTAACGATGGATCTTGTGTTAAGGGTCGCCCAGCCCGCAGCTCTACAAATGTCTGCAAGAGAGGCACCATGCGCCAAAGCCCAGGAGAAGGCAACAATACGGGTGGAGTGAGCTCTAACTCCCAAGGGGCACAACTCACCTTGGCATACCTGTGGTATGGTTGGTATCTACCACCCAATGGGCCAACCTCTGTTTGGAGACAGCATTCCCCTTCTGCTGACCTCCAAAGCAGACAAAGAGCGTCTGAAGCTCCAGGTGCGTTCCATGAATATGCGCAGAGCGCAAACGGGACACAGCAATGCTAAGGCGGGGTCTGCCTCCTTTCGGGGACAGTGCTTGCAGGCTTACAACCTGATCTCGAAAAGGAGTGGTGGGAACCTTGGGCACATAACCGGGCTGGGGTTTCAAGGTCATGTGAGAATCAGCTGGGCCAAACTCAAGGCAAGATTCGTTGACTGAGAATGTGTGCAGGTAGAAGTGAGCTTGATAGGAGTGAGCACAATCAGGAGCGAGGTCTTAGCCGACAGGTATTTTAGCTCAACTGGATCAAGCGGCTCAAAGGGATCTCTCCGAAGACCTAGAACAGGGGTGGCGAACTCCGGTCCTGGAGAGGCGCAGCCCTGCAGAGTTCAGCTCCAACACTAATTAAAACTCACCTGCCTGTAACCCTTCAGACCTTAATTAGCTTGTTCAGGTGCGTTTGATTAGGGTTGAAGCAAAACTATGCAGGGCTGTGGCTCTCCAGGACCGACGTTCACCACCCCTGACCTAGAGGAACACCATTCAACGAATAGACCCCACTTCAGAGCATAGGCCTGCTTCGTAGAGGGAGCCCTAGCCTGGGTGATAATATCTACCACAGCCTGAGGAAGGCTAGAGAGGTCTACCACAGAAGCTAGACATGGAGGTTCCACAGATTGGGGCGCAGGTGCCAGGTCATGCTCATCCTCAGGGAAGTCTTCCAGGGAGGGGCTGTTGCGAGGAGCATGAGGTCGGCAAATCAGGTTCGGGTGATCCAATAAGGAGCAACCAACAGAACCTGTTCCCCGTCTTCCCTGATCTTGCACAGAGTCTGTGCAAGGAGGAAAGGCATACTTGAGCAAACAGGTCTACCTGAGCTTCCCAGAATCGACTCCAGATGAGCTGGACCACCTGGGAATGGAGTCTCCATTCTCCTGGGAGGGTAAGCTGACGTGAGAGCGCATCAGCTGCATGATTCAGCTCTCCTGGAATGTGAACAGCACGCAGCGACTTGAGCCACATCTGACTCCAGAGGAGGAGAACGCAAACCTCCTTGGTGATTGATGTAAGCGACCATTGCTATGTTTTCTGTATGGACTAGCATGTGCCTCCCCTGCAGTAACGATCGAAACCGGCAAAGGCCGAGATGCACTGCCAGCAACTCGAGGCAATTGATGTGCCACTGCAGTCGGGGTCCTGTCCAGGAGCCCAAGGCTGCCTGCCCATTGTATATAGCACCCCAGCCTGTCTTGGAGGCATCCGTGTTGACAACCACATGCCTCAACACCTGGCCTAAGGGCACTCCGCAGGGTCTGACCAAGGGCTGAATAGGCGGCGACACTCCAGGGTAAAAAAAGGTGAGGACTTTGTACTGATATGCCTGACCCTCAAAGGCAAACCAAAGAAACAGTTTGTGTCGAGGTAAGGCCGGAGGTCAGCGGCGGCAGCCATCTCCCATCTTAGGGTCGCCTGTCTCAGGGTGTCTTTGCAGTCTTGCGGGTGGATTTAGCAGACGCTGAGAAGCAGGCAGATTAAGGCCTGGCGGCCAGCGGCTTGGTGGAATTATGCCGGGGCAAGATGTGATTGCCTCCATCTGCTTCTGTACTGCCGAGAACTGCTGGGCAAAGGAGGCAGCCTGGCCTGCACCAATGTAAGCTTTGGCAGCAAGAGCTGACGACAGCTTACAGGCCTTGGAAGGGAGGCCTTGAATGAGCAGTGAAAGGTGCCTTCCATGACTTAGTGAGCTCTTAATGGACCTCAGGGAAGAAAGGTACTGGGACGGAACGCAGCTGGAAGTCATAACCGGAGCCCAGAAACCAATTGTCCAGCCTCGAGCATGTGCCAGTGCCGTCATTCGGCATCTCCACGGAGCTGCGGGTGGAGAAGTCGGGGCTGACCCGACGGAACATTGGCCTTTTCTTCTTAAGCTCAGAGATAACTGGGCTCCCAAGCAAGACCCCATGACATCAGTTGACGTAATGTCCAACGTGACTGACTGAGAGGGAACCATAGTTACAACAAAAATGTATTTTAACTTTATCCAGTGGTTATTTTGGAAAAAAAACAAAAAAAGAGTAGGGGGTGAGTTTTACCCCACATGGGCGTTTTCCCCCACTCTACCCTACTATGATAATACTGTTGAAAAAGGAGCAGCTGAATTTTACATCAAAACAGCTGAGAAGAGCCAATGGCACCAGTATTTAAGTATTTCTCCCACAACACAATATCCCCACAATATCTTTAAATGATTTTTATTTTGCAGTATGAATTTCATCTTGTAAAAATCACCACTTAAATGTATCGAGTAATATTTTAAAAGGATCTCTGTTCATTACAAATATTCTGTAGTTTCACATGATACTGTTAATCTTTTGTCACTTCGTACAGAAGGAATGGAACTACGGCAATATTTCAAGAGGAAAGAGGAGCTCTGCTGAATGCCAGCACAGGTGAGTAATATTTGAAGCATTTATTGAACCATTTTTGTTCTCTATTGCTTGCCTTGTGATGTGAACTGATGCTGTGTGTATGTTTTGACATTCATCATGGCAGGGATGGAAACTACCTCAGTTTTGCAAAAGATGCAGCGAGTCAACAGAGGTAAAATAAAACTCTAGTGAATGCCAGATTAAAAGTCACAAAAAGAATTAAAAGCATTTCTGTTTTCCATACTCCCCGTATTTTAAATTGATGTTTTGACATTCATTACAGTAGGGATGGTGAATCAGTGTTGCAAAAGAAGACATAGTTCCTAAACATAGGTAAAATAAAAATATGATAAATGCCAGATTAGAAATATTAGAAAAGAACAGGTGAGTAGTATTTCAAAAGTTTCTCTGTTTTCTGCTGTACAACCTGTAGTATGAACTTATATTGTATATACTGCCATTGATAAATGCCAAATTAAAAATATTAGAAAAGAACAAGTAATATTTTAAAAACTTTTCTGTTCTCCATTGTAGTCTGTAGTCCTTGTACTTTGAAATGATGATGTATATGTTTTGACATTCTTTACAGTATAACGATGGAAACTATATATTGCAAGAGGAAATGCATTGAGTCAACCGAGGTAAAATAAAACTCTGGTGATTTAAATTTCTGGAAAAAAAATGTCAGGCGAGTAATATTTTAAATGCATGTCTGTTATCTGTTGTACACCTTGTACTTTGATTTGATACTGTATATGTTCTGATGTTCATTACAGTAGGGATGGAAACTTACCTCAGTGTCACAAGAGGAAATGTAGCTCATAAACTAAAAATAAAAAAAAAAGCACAGGTGAGTAATATTTTAAAAGCTTCTCTGTTGTACAACCTGTGGTTTGAATCGATACTACATATATTTTGACATTCAGTAAGCAGGGACGGCAAGTACCTAAGTGTTACACAAGGACATGCAGCCATACGAATGAGGTAAAATAAAACTCTGGTGAATGCCAGATTACAAATAAAAAAAGCACAGATGAGTAATGTTAAAAGCATTTCTGTTCTCACTTTTTTTTTTTTTTTTTTTTTTTTTTTTTACAACCTGTTGTAATTGATACGACATATCTTTTGTTAGTCAGGGTGGCTGCTACCTGGATGTTGCAAGAGGACATGCAGCCAGTCAACTGAGGTAAAATTATACTCTAATGAATGCCAGTTTAGGAGGAAAAACACAAGCAAGTAATTTTTAAAAAGCTTATCCGCTGTACAACCTGTAATTTGAATTGATACTGTATATATTTTGACATTGGATAGAGTAGATAAGACTACCTGGTTGTTACAGCTGGTCAACTAAGGTAAAATAAAGGTCTTGTGAATGTCAGATTAAAAAAAAAAAAAAAAAAAAAAAAAAAAAAACACACACACAACATACATACATATACACACACCCACACACATATATACATAAAAAGATACATACATATATATATATATATATATATATATATATATATATAATAACACACACGTTTGTTTTTGTGAATTGTGGGGACTTTCCATAGACTTCTATAGATTTTATACTGACTGAACGATATTGTCTATCACCTAACCCAACCCTAAACCTAGCCCTCACAGAAAACATGTTTGCATCGTTACGCTTTCAGATAAACATCATTTACTATTTCTATAATTTTTTAACATTGTGGGGACCGCAGGCCCTGCATATCATTCTTCCATTCTTAACGTTACAAATAGCAACTACCTGAATTTAAAAGAAAACAAGTCAACGGAGGTAAAATAACTCTGGTGAATGCCAGATTTAAATGATTTAAATGCAGCTGCATCTTAAAGATGAGAAAGCACTGGAGAAGGAAGCTGCTGCAATCCTGTTCCAATACGGCACTGGGTTGTCCATGGGACTGGCCTACACAGGTTGAGAAGTGGTAGACTGAGGTGAGTTATCAAGGGGGGAATAATCTTGGGGGAATAAGTGTTTGTTGACGTTGTTGAACCAGTTCATCAATAGGCTGAAGTAGCTCTGTTTGAATCCATCTTCTGTTACACGAGATGTGGGACAGACAGAGGACAGGATCGACACAGAGCATTACTGACGAACATCAGAGGTAAGAACCAAAAAGGAGCATAAACAATGGAGAAAGGCAAGATCCGCAACTTAACTGAAAGGAATCTTCTGTTTCACTGGTTGTGGGCCTGAAGAAGATGGTGAAGGGCCACTGAGGAAGATGAAGAAGAAACAGCAGGTAAGTAGAACAGATGAATCCTGTAGTCACTGGATGCAGACAAGACCAGACAGGATGTGGGGTAGTGGTGTTTAAATATAGTCCATAACGAGAGAAGCGGTAACAGGTGAGTATAATTAGAAATTCGGTGATTTAGAACAGATAGGAGGAGTGGAGGGATCTAGCTTGCTTGTTAGTGTTTTTTTCTTCTTTCACTCTCGAGTTTATGGCAGCCTTAGAAGCACACAGTAAAACGTTGCTAAATTTGGCACATAGATAGAGGACAGTCTGAACATTAACCACAGCAATTTTGGAGTCTCTAACTCAAACTTTCTAGCACCACTGACGCCCTGTCCACACAGAGACGTGTTTTGTTGCATGTAACAGTTTTGCATCATATTGGCGTTTTATCCAGAGGAGTCGGTTTCAGTGGTTTCGTGTGTACACAGATATTTCTTGAGATGACTCTATGTTTACAGAAGAACAAAGAAAAAACAAAGACTGAATAGGGAAAACTCTGGCTTCATGTGGATGAGCCCTAAGTGTCCATGCTGCACTTATGTGTATATCTTTTGAACAATAAGGGATAGAGAGCGACACTTTAGTTAATGCCTATATATAATGCATTATAAAAGTAGTTTTAATACACTAAATATGCCCTTATAATAAACCTTATAATGCATTGTACAATCTCATGAATAATTGCAACCAGTTATAATTATAGTACTTGTTTAATCATTGTTACATAGAATGTACACTGCGTTAAAACACATAACAATCAAACCTTGAAATATTTGAATGCATTTTAACTTATTGTTACAGTTATATATGAAAAGATATTATGCAATACAATGTACATTATGGATACTTTTATAATGCACTATAATTAAAGGTTTTAAGTAAAGTGTTGCCCAATTTTTTTTTCTTCCTCTTATTTCTTCAGCTTAAGTCGATTCAGTTTCCAGACATCATTTCCAGGATTGGGTGTTTTGGGTGTCCGCCATTTTTGTCGGAAAATTATATATTTTAAAAACATATTGGTGTATCAACCTCAACAAGTGTCTTCAGCACCATTCCCAAGGTACTCAAAGGTTTCAGTCAGTGTCACCTCGTTGTCAGAAATTTTAATTTTCAAAATTTTATTTTTAATTTAAAATAAATTTTATTTTTCTAAAGTTTGTCTATTAATATTTACATTTACATAAACTTTATTATCTGCTTTGGATAAGAAGAGCACACCTTCCCTCTCCCATCCTCTGCACTGTCTACAAAAAGAAAACCAGTCAGTATCTGGCGTGACCACCATTTGCCTCACGCAGTGCAACAGATCTTCTTCGCATAGAGTTGATCAGGTTGTTGATTGTGGCCTGTGGAATGTTGGTCCACTCCTCTTCAATGGCTGTGTGAAGTTGCTGGATATCGGCAGGAACTGGAACACACTGTTGTATACGCCAATCCAGAGCATCCCAAACATGCTCAATGAGTGACATGTCCAGTGAGTATGTTGGCCATGCAAGAGCTGGGATGTTTTCAGCTTCCATGAATTGTGTACAGATGCTTGCAACATGGGGCCGTGCATTATCATGCTGCAACATGAGGTGATAGTCGTGGATGAATGGCACAACAATAGGCCTCAGGATCTCGTCATGGTATCTCTGTGCATTCAAAATGCCATCAATAAAATGCACCTTTTATTGTGACACCTGTGCAGTAATCATGCTCTCTAATCAGCATCTTGATATGCCACACCTGTGAGGTGGAAGGATTATCTCGGCAAAAGAGAAGTGCTCACTAACACAGATTTAGACAGATTTGTGAACAATAAGAAAAAGAGAAATAGGCCTTTTGTGTACATAAAAAAAGTCTTAGATCTTTGAGTTCAGCTCATGAAAAATGGGGGCAAAAACAAAAGCGTTGCGTTTATAATTTTGGTCAGTGTAATAATTCTAATAAACTTTAATTTAAGTACAATATTAATTGAACAATTTGCAATTTTGCCTGCAATTTAATGGCATAATAATATTGTTAAATGCATTTGCAGCATATTCAGAAATTTATTTTAAAACAATTACTTGTCATTTATTTAATTCCAATTTAAAGGCTCTAAACCAAGCAAAACATTTATGGGAGCATGTGGGCTGTATAAGCTCAATTCTTGCCCAAGTCCAGCCTTGAAGATTTTCCTTGTACAGAGCAAGAACACCTAATAATAAAAGTAAATTCCTTAAGGCACTCGTATACTCAAAAGTTGCTGCTGTTTTGGAAACCTGTTTGCTTCGACCTAATATATCTGATGTTAATGCATTTATACTTTTAATGAGTTTCAGTAGCCTTAATGTGTTGTAGGAATATTTAGTATGCATACTAATTTCATTTTTAGGTGTTGGAAATAAAATACTGGAGAAAAAAACTATTATTAAAAAGAATTGTTCCTCTGGTTAAATAATAATAAATAAATGAAAAAACAAAACAAAACAAAAAAAAAACGTGGCACCCAGGCTGCGGTGAAGGGGGCCATTGGGTTTGCTGTAGCCCCTATTTGCTAAGGTAAGATAAGGTAAGCTTTTGCTGGGGCTGTTGTGGATATGATTGTAGCACATCATTACTGATTTCAGAACTATCCTACATTCTCAAGTGAGCTGATTTCTTGCTGAGTTATCTACATATGTCAGTGCAGTATAAAAAACAGAATGTGACTTTGCCATTGGTCACTGTGAAAAGAAATACACCAGTTCTGACAAAACTGGTCAGAGAATAGAGTTCAGTTGGAAAACTATTTTCATTGTGGATAAAGTGACTTTTGACCTGCCAATAAATCAGATTCTGCAGTGAAACCCAAAGGTATTTTCAGACGAGTTCAGTGCTATACAAAAGTTTAAACCATCCTTTATTTCTCTTTCATTTCTATATAATCTTTGTTTTAGGCACATTTGAAAATTCTCCTTCACATTACTGATTGAGAGACTGTTTTGGGTGATGTGATGTTGGTGTATTTTACTCTTAGTGTAAGCAGCCCTGTATTGCCATGTAGAAGTGGGCACATTGTAAGAACTCTGATGGATTGGCACAGGACTGTTTAGTATAGGCTACTAAGGATTTGGAATGGATAACAAATTAAGAGCTTTTCTCACTAGTCTGCATTACTTTCCTTTGAGTCCTGTTGTGTATATTATTTCTCTTATGAGGAATGTTAGGAGACACATCAGAAGTCGATAAATAAAACAATTGAATGCTAAAATAAATCTGCTGATGTTTAAGCATGAATATTTTTTTATGGTTCTGTCCTAGCATAACCACTTTTTCCTTTTTACCTGTGAAGAAGGGTGGAGCGTCAGGTTAATTATTTATATCCGTCAAGCTGATCTTTCTGCCAGAACACACACCGATCTGGAGGGAGTGAGAGCGTGAACGTTCAGGTAGGTCTCACTAAGAAATAAAACAAATTTGATTATGGTCAGTAGAGATGACAAACTGGTATTATTTGCACGGATTTGCAGTGTGTATCTGTGTAGCTGTGCCCCGTCAAGGGCCTTCCATTTATCGTTTACGTCTTACAATTGGCAGGACAGGGCGCTTTAATCCAAAGATCATTTTATATCTCTGCACCAGTGTAAAAAATAGTGTTATCTATATTGTTGTCCACCAACCCTATCCAAACCCTCCAATTTCCTTTAGCAAGCAATGATGGCTGGGCACCACCAGGATTTCAGTAGACCCTGACCGCCTCTTCAGTCATAAAGTGTACAGCATAGAGGGTAATAAGGCTAGTTAATCATTTCCTCAAAGATTAACGATAGTTTTAGAATGCTACTATTAAACACACTGTTTTAAAAAATGGATGCCATTTGAATGGAGGTCATTCCTAGTTGGCCTGACTAACAGCATAAAATCTGGCCCATTTTGTAGGTTATTCTTGTCATGAATTGTCCACGTCAACAGGAAGAGACTGTCCAAAAGTGTCCTTTTACAGTTAGTTTTGTTTTTACATGACATTTAGAAACAAGTTTATCTTAAATAGAAGATAATAGACTTGCACAGGGGGGGAAAAACACTGAAATGATTGTAAAACAGTATCTGTTTGTGACTGGCTTCTGGTGGCTGATGGCTGATGACACATTGACTGATGTTGGCTAATTTGGTTGTCATAGCACAAAATGTGGAATTACTCAAAGAAGCCCACTACAAGAAGCTCCCCATAGGTAAACCTTTACAGAATGCATGAAAAATAACTGTATTAACACTTTTATTAGTTGATTTAATATTTTATATTGGTGACACTTGTAAAAAGTTTAAAATGTGCAGTGTCTTTGAGACTTTATAATTAAATAAAATCTAAAAATAATTAAACAACCAATGACAGACAAAACAAAATTTCAGTAAAACATATTCATCTGTAAGGTATATTAATTCTTTGAATTAATTGCCTATATTTTAATTGAAAATATGTCATAATAGCACCAGTATGAATTAAAGCCCAAAGGTTTTAATTGACAACAAAGATGTCTGAAATCGAACTCATGGAATTATTGATCAATAGTGATAATAAGCAGTGCTGGGCAAGTTACTCTGAAAATGTAATTAAATTACTGATTACTGATTATTCCTTTTAAAAGTAATCAAATTACTGTTCTGATTACTTTATTTCAAAAGTAATTAGTTACATTACTAGTTACATTACTTTTTTCTATACCTCCATGAAATGTACGTAAAATATTAAGTTTATGTGTTACCTAACATCCCAGCATAAATGCTCCCGAAAAAATATTTGTTAAAGCATCAGCATTTCGAGCGGTGAGTGGATTCTCGGATTGTCCATTACATTCCAGAAATTAACACTGTTTAACGCTGCAAACACGTGTTATAAATAGAAACTCGGCCTATACTTACACGTTAATCGTTTTTGTTTTATATTAGTTGTTATTGTTGCTTTTGTGCAATACATGAATAGCAATACACTTGTTTTAGATATTTTATGTTTAGATATTTCTATTTTGCGGGAGTTCCGCAAATCATTTTATTCTGTTGCTTCCCGCACACACATAAGTCTCTGCCCGCCCGCACCCGCACTCGCCCAACAAGTCTTGTCCCGCGCCGCTCTCTGTTGCGTCGAGTCCAGTGCCAGTGGATTAGAGACCCGCACTCCCGCTGGACCCGACGCAACAGAGAGCGGCGCGGGACAAGACTTGATGGGCGAGTGCGGGTGCGGGCGGGCAGAGACTCATGTGAAGACAATAGAAGTTGATGCGTTGCTCTCCGCACCTGGTAAGTTTTCAAGAAGTTTTAATGTGCCGTTTCATGGTTGAAAAGATTTTCTTCCCCTCTAATTGACAACGCACAATAATGTTCTTGCCTTTGACAGAAATAAACTTAAAATAATGATTCCATTTCCAGCTACAGAAAGCGTACTTTCCTCTCTCCATGCTGACTTGTTTTCATTGGTAGTATCCGCCTCACAGGTGCTTTCCAATCAAAGTAGGTCTCAAGTAGAAGACGTCATGTGTTCTAGCCAACACCCTTTTTACAATCTAGATTCTAGATGATAAAACACATTCTGTCAGCAATGATGTAACGCAACGGTAACGCATGCTTGTATAACTATACTCTTATTACTCATTTGGAAATTATAATTCGTTAAATTACTCTGTTACTGAAAAAATAATCAAATTACAGTAACGCGTTACAAAGTAATGCGTTACTGCCCAACACTGATAATAAGTAGTAACAGTAGTTTGCTATGTATAGTTTACTTCAATTGTGTCAGAGCTCTTAGGTAAATCCTGTATGAATCAGTTTTTATGTTGGGCATGATTACTTTGCAAAGACAAATTGATGCAAATTGAATACTTTTAGAAGCTAAATCACTATTGAGTCAGAACAAGAGGTTAAATCTGTGTTTCGGTATCAGTCCCATCCATATTTAACACATCTGGGTTAAAAAAATCTATATTGTGAAATATTTTTTAATTTCACTGTATTCCTAAAATGGTTTTGTTGTGTGTGTTTTTATCACTGTAACTGATGGGCATTCATCATTCTAAGACTGGTTCAGTGAATCTGCATTTTAAACTTGAATAAAAAATGTTGCAATTACATGTTAAATATTGTCAGTGTGACGTGCGAGTTTTTACCGCTCTCTGTCAGTGTGATGCTGCTCTAGTAAAGGTGAATCTCATCAGGCCAATGGAAGCCCAAGTCAAGAAATTACGCCAAATGCTGGAGAAAGAATGCCAGCTCAACCAGGAACTCCAGAACCAGAACAAAGATCTGAGTAAGACGAGATCTGAGCCATGACTTCTTTTCACTGTTTGAGTGTTCAGATGTTTTAAGTGCACATTTGTATGCGATTTTAATGCACACTAGAATATTGTTTTCTTATTACAGAGAAACAGCTTGAAGAGAAAGAGAGATTGTTAAAGGTGCTGCAAGGACAACTGGATAAGTCTGGTAAGACAGAACAGGCTAATGAACATTTGTATTCCTTCATATGTCATTAACCATACAGTTTTTTGATGACAAATGACAAAGGTTTTTGCCTAAAGCCAGCACAATTCATATATTAATACACATCAGTGACGCCTATTTGGGTGATCAAAAAACATGGATAAAGAACTAATGACAAGAGCTGTGTGGCACGTGCCATTCTGTATATCCTATTGTTAGAATCATTCAGCTAAAGTAGAGTTTTCATCATGTTTAATGTCTATGAGGTTTTATAAGTTTTATAAGTTTTATACATTCACCCACTTCTAATGTTGTCTTTCAGATTGTGCACCTCAACGAAACAGCAATGAAATGCCTGAGGTTCGACAGAGTCGGGCAGCCGTCATGGCCCCGGAGCAAATACCAGAAGTCCTGGAAATCAGTGCCAACAGAGTCAATAAAACGGCCAGGTTACTTTATACACACACTAATCAAGAACCCTGGGAATCTAAGGCTATGTTCAGACTGTAGGCAAATCAGATTTTTTTTTTTTTCTTCAAGTCAGATCTTTCCAGGTAAATTGTCTGCACTATTAATTGCAAGTGATCAACTCAGATTTGTGTGTAAAGATATAGCCAACTTATGTGCGTATGTACCCACATATGTGAAGAGGCTTTTCAGAACAGATGAGGTGCATTAATTTAATCTTGACATTGCAGTCACATTGCAGAACTCATCTGTTGAACAAGAAAAACTCAGCGAAGGAAAAGATTGGTAACGTTCAGTGCTGTAGTCACAGCCGGCTTTGGCTTTGTCTGAATACTGTATGACCATCTCTGGCATTTCTATCACAGGTTTTGATGTTATCGTTGTGTGTCGGATTAAAGAGACACCCTCCCCCGCCCCCCCAAAAATTATGTTATTATTACTCACCAAATAAAAGAATATTATACTATGAAACCATTTGTTTTTTTGCTGTCCAGGCTTTTAAAAAACCCACCTGGATGATATCTGTATATGCAAAAAATCGGATATTTGCTGACAGTCTGAACAAGGCCTAATTAAACAGCAGTGGTATAGTCCAGGCTTAGAATAACTTGATCAATGCTTTTGTTTTCCTAACCCCAAAAGCTATGCTTTGCTCGTATGTGTCTGTCCATCAGTGAGAAAGCTCAGATCGTGAAGGCCATTGGTAAGAATGACTTCCTCCGTCGCCTGGATGAGGAGCAGATCAGTATGATGGTAGATCTGATGAAGGCTCTGGAATGTCGTCCTGGTGATGACATCATCCGAGAGGGCACAGAAGGAGACAGCATGTACATTGTTGCTGGTGTGTATGTGTAAGAAAAGATAACAAAGTTAACTGTTCCTGAATTCGGAAATGCGTACTAACATACCGTCCTTACTATTTCTGTCATGTGTATAATACTATTTTTTAAAGTGTTCACCAAGTGCTCAACAAATGCTCACCAAGTCTGCATTTATTTAATCAAAAGTACAGTAAAAATAATGATATTGTGAAAAATTGTTACAGTTTAAAATAACTGTGTTCTTTTGGAATATATTTTTTTAAAACATGAATTAAAAAAAAAAAAACATTTATTCAGTATTCAGTGTCACATGAGCCAACAGAAATTCCAATATGCTACCATATTGTTCCAAATATGTTTTTTTCTTGGAAATACATCTCGATCTGGAGGGCCAGTGTCCTGCAGAGTTTAGAGACACCTGGGCCTGTTTTAATCAAGCCTCTAAGAATTACTCTCAAGAACACTGCTAAAAATTGACTTAAGTGTAAAAAAATTCTTGGCTCAAAGCTGTGCTTAAAAGTTAGTTATCAAGCATCTCAGTCATAATTTAAGCGAAGTGTAGGACCAAATCTTAAGTGTCAAACTTAGAGATAATTTACGACACTTTGTTGTGCCACAAACGGAATTTTGGATGACAAAATACACATGGAAAAATCACTGAATAGATTTCCTTATTTAAAAATATTCTCAGATAAATTTACATTGAATGGTTAAATTCCTCATATTTGTTTACATTCAACACAAATTTGACAATACAGAATTTTCTAGAGAATACCTAACATGCACCTTTCTTTACTGATGCAGTGCAGAGAGTCGCTTCAGAAACTTTGCCGTGGCATTGGTGAGTGTCCACTATCGGAACTGAAAGATGCGCTGCAGATGTGTGCGTTTAAATAAAGTGTGAGAGATCTATTCATCATACAGTGCAGATAGCGTCACTGATTTTATCGGGATTGTTTTATAAAGAGCATAATACTCGCAATAGACTGAAGTCGGTTATGATGTTCTTTGGTAATGTAAATGTTCTTTGCTTGTTTGGAATTAACTGCTCGTCGTCAAACATTCCTCTCCTAAAAAGACTTGCACACGTCTCTGTCTCCTCAGCGCTGTTACAAGCCCCTACTGGCAAATCCTAACCACTTGAGAGACCTCTCGAGCTGTCTTAAATAACTGGGAGACTAAGAGTGATTCTTAGCTTTAAGAAATTTGATACCTTGCTTTTATACTTAAGTTTGAAAGTGGGAGTAAATTTCATGAATTCTCAGCACTTAAGACTAAAATGGCACTTTGAGAAGCTTGATAAATACGGGCCCAGGGCTAGACCTTTACATGTCAATAACATCAGCAACAACAGGTGGCGCCACATATATTTAAAAAAAAGTGTGCCCCCCCAGCAGTGTTGCCCAGTCTGTGGTTTTTTCCCACGGAATTGGGCTATTTAATACTGTTGCCGCGGGTTGAAGCTATCCCAATAACATGATGTTTAGCCCCTAGAATGCTAATTTTACCAGGGGAACCCCGCCAAAAATGTGTATTTTACCCCCCCGGAATGTGGGCTAGCTTTTGAGTAGCAATTGGGCGGGTTTTGTTGTGAAAACCTGGCAACCCTGCCCTCCAAGACTAAAATGAGCTGGCCCTGTAAACTAGTTTACAGTACTAGGGGATTGCATGATGATCAGTGACAATCTTAAACAGAGCTGTGCAGAAGTCAAGCAAGTGGACCAGCAACTGTCGAGGGGTTCTGATACCACCTTTAAGCTCATGGTGATAAACACAGTGGAATCATCAAACAAATCTGGCGAAATGACAGTGTTAAAAATGTTAACACTCAAAGAAAAACAGTCCTAAAGTGGTCGCTTTGAAGAAATTGACAGGCAAGTGTGTCAGCATGTAGGCGAAAAAAGAAATAAGGGGCTTCCCTGAGCTTTAGGCATCATTCAACTGAAGACCCTGGATGTTGCCAAAAATCTGAACATACCCACCAGCAAATTCAAAGAAGAATGATGTGGTGTAATGGAAGAAATGGCTGTCTTTTCAACGCTAGACAGGGGGGAGGGGGACTCTTATATCACCAGGATCAGATGAATGCAGATGAAACGTGTTTTGAGACATGCCAACTGTCGCTGCACTTTCCGTGGAGACGTGACTGCGCCTGTCAAAACGGTGACCTTGTGATCATACCATGGGGATGACAAGTCAGCTGCAGGTGTTGGATGTAGTGATAGACAAGCCATTCAAAGATAATCCGGACAAGAGATACACAGAGTGGCTGCTGTCTGACAGTCACACATTCACACCATTTGGAAAAATAACAAAGCCTGCATTGAGGCTGCTCTGTGAGCGGATCCTCCTGCATGTGCTGCAGTGCCCCCGGTGAGCAACATCAACGGCTTCAAAAGATGCTGCATCTCAGATGCTTTGGTGGAAGCGATGATGACCTTTTGTGGGAGGAGCCTGTGGTGCCAGTGCATGTGAGTGATGATAGTAAGAGTGAACCCAGTGAGGCAGAGAACCTCTGTGAGGAGCAGACTAATGACAGACATGAATGACATGATGATCTGGGAGGTCAAGTGAGGCCAGTTTAAACCGTTTATTGCACTACTGTTTTTTTTTTTTTTTTTCCATTACTATGTTTATGCCATCTAGCCTGATTTTTCTCTGATTTCTCTTCTCTCTCAGGCTGACTTCAAGAGTACAGTAAAATTTTATTTATACTGTTAATGAAACTTTGGAAGGCCACATATTATCTATTTAAAATTTGGCCTTGTTTTTAATAGCAACTGGACTGGTTTTGTTCCATAGACTTGGCAACCTTTTCTACATGGTTGTCACTATAAGATGGATAGCCTAATTAGGGGTTCAAGCATGTAGCGCTGAAACCCTATTGCAATTGTTAGAATGGGCAAGGATCAGTAATCTCCACGTAAGACCAAACTGTAAGTTGTAGAGACTTGAAACTTGGAGGGATGGTAGTACTCACACCCCTGACAACATCACCAAGGCTAAACCCATTCGACTTGACGGAGGCGCTACAGCAATCAAAAGTACGAAATCCTTGTCTTACGCTGGACAAAATGCATGCCTTTGATTGTGAGCAAAATTTTAAGGTATTTTGGATTTTTTGCAAAACCCACTTTTTTGCGAACTAGTCCTAGGTTTTTCACCCGATCGGAACTAAACCAGTGAAGAAAGATTCTCTGGAGATTGAATATCAATAATTATCAAAAAAAGAGTCTAACTTTCGACTCACCATCACATGCCAAAATGTTAGAAAGGGGCAGGGCCACTTTTAGTAAAATGCCTATAACTTCTAAACAGAATGAGATAACTTCGCCAAACTCGGAACACTTATGTAAGAGCTCAATCTGAGGTCACAGGACAAAAATGGTGGAGCTTTGCCACTTGGTGGTGCTATAAGAGAAAAAAAAATGGCTATACCTACGCAACTATTTGTCCTATCAACATGAAAATCGCTGTGCATGGTCTTTGTCCAAAGTGCCACAAGTGTCAATAAGGACATTTACGTAAAAACCATGGCCACCACTGACCGATGAATTTTGAGCACCTATTGAGCACCAGGCTTTTCAAGGGCATAAACGATTGTATGACGTGTGTTTTTTCGCACATACACACGATAATCATATCATATGATAAAACTCCTCATTCTGGAAAACTTTGCCTCTGAACCACTGCTGTCAATCAAATCTTTGGTAAATGATTGAAAGGATGTAAAAAAACCTACTTTTGCAAACTAGTGCCAGGTTTTTCACTTAATCTGAAAAAAAAAAAAAAAACACTGCAGTACAATTCTCTGGACTCTCTAGGTCAATAATTATCTAAAAAAAATTTAAATTTACCCTTTGGGAAGCTATAACCGGATTGTCCAGAGAGGGGCCTCAAAACTTCACAAAACCTGGTGAGAACATGCGACCGGTGATTCTAAAAAGGCATACAAAGTTTTAAGGAGATCAGACAACAGCTGGCGCTATAACAGTCTTTATACGTGTCTTTTTTCATATGTGCTTAAATTCCGTAATGCGCTTGAACCCCTGTAATCGCTGCTTGTAGCTATATTTGTTATTAAATTCAGATGGACTACAGGTTATTTTTATGGTTTGCCATACCATTTTTAAAATTGATTGTTGCTACATTTTGGTACATTTAAATGTGATTGTTTGTACATACCAGTATTTAATGTTTAAATGTTAAAACTGTTCAGAAAAGAAAAGAAACATACTTTAATGTGAACATACAGCGGAACGTCTCTCAAAGTCAAGGGATACTACTGAATTTCATGACATTTTAACATTCTTTTTATTTCAGCACAGGTCAGTCTTAAAATGCGAAAGAATGAACTGATAAGCCTAAATTGTATTTTTTCTAGAGGGGGAGGTTAAAGTTTTTAATAGCAACTGGACTGGTTTTGTTCCATAGACTTGGCAACCTTTTCTACATGGTTGTCACTATAAGATGGATAGCCTAATTAGGGGTTCAAGCATGTAGCGCTGAAACCCTATTGCAATTGTTAGAATGGGCAAGGATCAGCAATCTCCACGTAAGACCAAACTGTAAGTTGTAGAGACTTGAAACTTGGAGGGATGGTAGTACTCACACCCCTGACAACATCACCAAGGCTAAACCCATTCGACTTGACGGAGGCGCTACAGCAATCAAAAGTACGAAATCCTTGTCTTACGCTGGACAAAATGCATGCCTTTGATTGTGAGCAAAATTTTAAGGTATTTTGGATTTTTTGCAAAACCCACTTTTTTGCGAACTAGTCCTAGGTTTTTCACCCGATCGGAACTAAACCAGTGAAGAAAGATTCTCTGGAGATTGAATATCAATAATTATCAAAAAAAGAGTCTAACTTTCGACTCACCATCACACCGCAAAAATGTTAGAAAGGGGCAGGGCCACTTTTAGTAAAATGCCTATAACTTCTAAACAGAATGAGATAACTTCGCCAAACTCGGAACACTTATGTAAGAGCTCAATCTGAGGTCACAGGACAAAAATGGTGGAGCTTTGCCACTTGGTAATCGCTGCTTGTAGCTATATTTGTTATTAAATTCAGATGGACTACAGGTTATTTTTATGGTTTGCCATACCATTTTTAAAATTGATTGTTGCTACATTTTGGTACATTTAAATGTGATTGTTTGTACATACCAGTATTTAATGTTTAAATGTTAAAACTGTTCAGAAAAGAAAAGAAACATACTTTAATGTGAACATACAGCGGAACGTCTCTCAAAGTCAAGGGATACTACTGAATTTCATGACATTTTAACATTCTTTTTATTTCAGCACAGGTCAGTCTTAAAATGCGAAAGAATGAACTGATAAGCCTAAATTGTATTTTTTCTAGAGGGGGAGGTTAAAGTTTTTAATAGCAACTGGACTGGTTTTGTTCCATAGACTTGGCAACCTTTTCTACATGGTTGTCACTATAAGATGGATAGCCTAATTAGGGGTTCAAGAAGAGAAAACTATTGCAAATGTTAAAACTGTTCAGAAAAGAAAAGAAACATACTTTAATGTGAACATACAGCGGAACGTCTCTCAAAGTCAAGGGATACTACTGAATTTCATGACATTTTAACATTCTTTTTATTTCAGCACAGGTCAGTCTTAAAATGCGAAAGAATGAACTGATAAGCCTAAATTGTATTTTTTCTAGAGGGGGAGGTTAAAGTTACTCAGGCTGGACGTGATCTGCGAACATTAAGCTCTGGTAATGTGTTTGGGGAACTGGCCATTTTATACAATTGTAAACGCACGGCATCTGTCAAAGGTAAGGTATTATTTTGGACTGATATGACTGATTTGAGTCACCCTCTGCTGGTGTGGTACATTCGTGTTTTGATGCTCTCTTTCTCACAGCTGTCACTGTGGTAAAGTTATGGTGTATTGAGAGACAAACATATCGAAGCATCATGACCAACAAATCCAAGAAGAAAAGAGAGCAACTCATGGGCTTCCTGAAAACGTAAGTTAATTCTAGCACCACTTTACTTCAAGCCAGTATATAGTCTGTATTTTAAAAATATCAGATGGTTTACATGTTGTGTGCTTTGAATTCTCACTGTTTTTATATATTTGTGTATTACTGCTCAGTAAGTACTTTTGTTCTTAACTGTTTCCATCAGGGCTCGCACTTTGAAAGCCCTGAACGTCGTGCAGCTGTCAAAGATCATTGATTCCATGGAGGAAGTCAGTGTGATTTTACTCTTATACTCTTAATAGTTAACAGCTTGTCTGCTAAATGATTAAATGTCTGAGCTCAGACTCATGAATTTGTAAATGAAGGGGAATCTTGTAAATGAAGGACGCCTTAAGCCGGGCTCACACTACAGGATTTTTAGCCCAATTTTGCCACAATTTTCCCCTCCCGAGAAAATCTTGTTGAGCACCTCGATCAGTCCCAATGTTAGGTTCAGTATCTGGTAATGTGAGACGTCACACAAATCATCTATGATTACATCAGTACTTTCACAACAGCCAATGCGCGACCGCAAAACAGCTGCTGTACGGTCCATTGGATAGTGGCAATGGAGGAAACTGCTTCTTGTGTTTTTGTAGTAACACTGTCTGTATAATATGTTGAAAACATACAACAACCGCATGGAGCAAGGAAAGCTCTGGAGTGAAATCGTCTCAGTTTGCTAGCAGGCTGACTAATGTTTGTAAACATTAGTTTCTGAAATGACAATCTGTTGCATAAGATCACGTGAGGTGCTCCTTCCATCATGATAATCTTAATATCTTGTAGTGTGTGATGCGCCACAGTTTTCAAATCTTGTAGTGTGTGCATGTTTAAGATTTCAGGGAAGATAATCTGCAAAGATGCTCCTTATGTGTGCGCTGCAACCAGATTTCATAATCGGTTAGGATTTTAAAAGTCCTGTAGTGTAAGCCAGGCTTTAAGTATTCTTGAAGAACATTTTTAAAAAATTTAGAAGACAAAATAGACCAGACTTTGTGTCAAATTAAGATATATGTTTATTTAGTTGTAGTTGAACCCAAGGGGATAAATCGATAAATCATTGCAAAGAGTTTGTGCAATGTGATTTTGCTAACCCATTTAGTGCATGTTGTTTACATGGAAATGGCAAATCTCCTTCACCCTGCTCAAAGTGTCTTAGGCCTTTCTGAGAGAAATCTTTGCATCATAAAATTTCTAAACGCAAAATGAGATCCTACTAACTCACTGACCAGCTAGGAGCGGCAAAAGATACAGAAAATTTTTCTTTTAGATTTTAAAATCGCTAATAAAAAAGTTGTTTTTAAGTAAATCATTTACTTAATCATTTTAAGGCAGGGGTTTTCTCAATTTGTCTTAAGTTAAGTCTGTTTATCACTTTTTAGAGTGTACTTGGTGATGAACAAGAAGCTTGGCAAAAAAATGTCGAACCTCATACAGAGAATAAACACAATGCTGAATATTACGATGATATTTAGCTACATGCTGTTACAAGAAAAATACAAACTAAGAATAATTTATAGGATTAAAGAAACGCTAAACTGCTAAGATAACCCTGTTGAAAAAACAGCATACTATATGCTGGTTAGGTAGGTTTTGAAGCATGGATGCTGGTTTGAGCTAGTTTAAGCTGATCCTTAGCTGGTCATGTGCTGGAGCTAGTTGTTTAGGACCAGCACATGACCAGCTAAGGACCAGCTTAAACCAGCTCAAACCAGCATCCATGCTTCAAAACCTACCTAACCAGCATATGCTGTTTTTTTCAATAGGGAACAAAATGAGGAGCTCATGAGATTGTTAATATGGGATTCAAAACTAAGCAAGGAATCAAATGTCACTCATAAATTTCTGATGGTTAGTGAGGGCCAAATATAATGTTAATATCTAAAAAGACTGAGTAGACATAAGATGTTTAGGGCTAACTAACAAGATTTCATTCTTTTCAGGGTACATATGTCACCAGAGATGCATTTGCAAGGTGGAGAAGAAGCTATGTTTTAAATACTATTAAAGATTATGAGGGAACACTAATTCTAAAAAAAATTATGATGTGCACAGATAAATCATTGAGAATGAACTGCAGTATTCCATCAAAAATAGAACTGAAGATGACTGTCAAGTTATACTTTAAGTAAAGCCCGCTATGCACGTGTGCACTTTATTGAATCCTTTAAGATAATACCTTGACACAATGTAACCTTAAGGAGATAAGGCAGACTAGGCTATGTGTAAAGTCTTTCATGTCAGGCTGCACAATAAATGCTAGCCAAGACATCAAGTCACGACTTAGTGACAGCCGGTCACACATCATACAAATCATTCTGTACTTGCATTCTCAATTTCAAGTGACAGTCCAAAACAGTGAATCTAGTCGCTATATAGGCAAAAGTTCATGCAGCAGAAATCTGAACAATTTTCTGCTGTCAGACGTGGTGTGGCACTTCTCAAAAACAGTGTGAAGTTCATTAATTATGAAATTAGTTCAATTAATATACAAACAGCCCTTAAAATGTAATCAGTCCAGTATCTGTAATCTGTAATCATGTCATCATGCAGCCTAAGTCAGTTTTAGTCTTGTCAGGTGGTGTCAGTGCAGTCAAATTGATAATGCAGCATTACTGAATATTAACTGTATATGTTAGTAAATATGTCTCGTGAGCCCACAAATGTATGTATGTTTACCATAATATAAATCAAATACCATATTTAGTTTTTTTTTTTTTTTTCAGGAAGGAGGGTCACAATGAACAGGCCATAAATCTTACTTTCACAGAAAGCTTGACATGATGACTCAAAGTCTTTATTGTTTGTGTTTGTTCCCCTGCAAGGTGAAGTTTCAGAACAATGAAGTGATTGTCCGAGAAGGAGCAGAGGGCAATACATTTTATATCATTCTCAGAGGAGAGGTAAAAGAAATTCATTAAAACTTGATGAGTGTTTTGAGCACTTTTACACACATATAAACTTACAAAATGTGCAATAACCAAACTGTGCATGTATTTCTCTGCTATACTATGAAAGATGCTACAGAGTGTGTCTATGTTTGTTCTAAACTATTCAAAATAGTTTATAGTTTATCAAAATAGTCAAAATTGTTCAGATATTATTTACTAAAATCTTCCTCAAAACAACTGGTCAAGAGTTTGTCTATTTCCCATTAGGTATTAGTGACAAAAAAAGTAAACGGACAGCAGAAAATCATTCGTAAGATGGGTGAAGGGGAACACTTTGGAGAACTGGCTCTGATACGGTAACTATGATCACAGTTATTTAGTGACAACATGGAATCATTAGCGGTACAATATCAGGAATAAATATTTGTTAATCATTAATCATCAGCTGATTATTTTAAATGTTTATTTTTAAAGACATAGTTTTCTAGATGCAATTATCTATAACTTTGTAAGTTATGTAAACCATAAAAAGTTCTGAATCTGAAAATCTGAAAATCTGAAAGTCAACCCAGTCTTCTATTGTGTATAACTCAGAGAGATCCTTAGGACAGCCACATGCACAGCGGTGGGAGCTGTCACTTGCTTTTCCATTGATAAAGAGTAAGTTTGATGTCAGTGATGACAGTATTGCCTTACATAGTTTGTAACATTACATAATTCCCTTGGTTTAGGATTTTTGATAAATGAGCACTGTGCTTTATTTTCTCACAGGGTTTTTGAGGAGACCATTCCTTTTGAAAGCCTCGAGCTTCATGACGAGTGAGTTTTCCTGCTCTGTAACTTCTACATTTGTAAAGATTTTCAATATAGTATTCAACTCACCAAGTGGACAAATGATGTTGAAAAGACATCAGTTTGACATTAAATCACATGTCAAATATGCAAATCAAACGGACGTTAAAACCTTGATTTGATGTAAATTGAATGTCAAACACATTGGCTTAAGTATAGTATACATTTGACCAATTTCAGCTTGGTATGAACTTCCTATTTTCACCCAATTACCACTGGAAGAAATTGCCATCCAAACTGAATTTAAAATGATGTAACATCTTGTGCAAATCTTGACTACTATTCAATATCAAATTGATATCGAGTTGCCCGCTGCCAGGCAGTCACTTTTAACATGTGTAGTTAATATTTTTACTCTACCTGTAACCACCTACCTTCAGAAAATCAAATACAGATACTCTTTTTTTGATTCCATACAGTGCTGGCTTTGTCTGGCAGTGTTGCCAACAAATTTTCAGGAAAAGTCGCTAAAGGCAGATCGATTGGTTGCTAAAAGTTGCTAAATGACGTTGTGATGTCATTGGATGATGATGTTATTATGTAACCATGATGCATCATTGCGGAGAATGTTATTTGAAATATGTCCATGCAGATTTATTTGTGAAAATAAACATTTAATATATGTTATTTGTAAAAGCAATATGAACATATTTTTTATTATATTTTTATTTTTAAGTACAAGATTGGAATACTGGAAAGTTACACATTTTTGAACAATTGCATTTTGTGTTTTCCAAATAGTAAAACTACACGTGATTAACAATTATAGTTTTAAACAGTGAATTGGTATCAGGTTAAATGCCACACTTTAAGGAGGTATATAGCAACAAAATTGCTAATTTGGCAACACTGTTGTCTGGTCTAGCTGAAGAAAATAACTGACAATACCAACAAAAATGAATGAAGGGAGAGAAGGGCATGCCTCCACATCACTGTGACTGGCCAGTTACCTTTCCATTAAACCAATGCTTGTGATCACAAACAGTCCACAAATCTGCATGCAGGTCCAAACTGGTGGAACTGAATGGAGGTATTACAAAGTTAACAACCTTCTCATTACAGAATAAAATAAAATGAACTTGATGTGACTTTTGAGTTTGTAGTGAGCTTGCATCTTTGCTGTTACAACCTTTATGACACCTGTGATGTTTCCTGATTTTGCCAGATTTGTAGCCAAAAAACTATTTATTTTGTCTATAAATCAATTCTTGCACAAAATGATTCACAAGCAGAAAGCATTTCTTCAGTAGTTATCTGACTGGTTATAAAATGTGACATATGTGACAGGCAATAGAAACATTTTGTGCAACTGCACTGACATGTTTACAGGTGGCTCATTATCAGCTATCACTGTGCATTCGGTTCTCTCTCTGGCTTCATGTTTTAGATTGCAAAGTGCATATTGTTATTCTAGTGTTTTGCAATGGTGGTTTAAGTTATTTTGGTAGTGAAATATTGTTCTTTGTTAAAAATTGTTTTTGTAGAGCTGATTCACTGGAGGAGGATGTAAAGCCAGAGAAAGTTGGGTGAGTTGGGCACTTTGTTATTATTTTATAATAATATTGTTTAAACATATGAAGAGTTCAGATGCACAACCAGCTAAAAGCCATCTCGGTCAAAGACGAGATAATACTGAGTGAATGCTCCAGACACATAGTATACGTCCATCAAATACTAAAATACTAAAAACTAACTAAAAATACTAAAAACATACTAAAAACTCGCTAAATTCCAGCCTCAGCCCAATCAGAAGTACCGGTACTTACATAGAAACCTACAAAGTAGCCAGAAAAAATAGCTCATTTTAAAGAAAAACGTCAAATGGATTTAGAGGCTTTTGCATCTGAACTCTTCATATATTTTCACACAGGACTGACAACAAACTCGCAGTCATATATTTCACATAGATAACTATTTAAAAATTTTGGGATCACTATATATACATACATATATATTAATACTAGATTTTTTTTTGGACTGTGATAAAACTGAATCTTGAGCAAAAAAAATCAGCATAATAAAATTATTTCTGAAAGATCATGTGACACTGAAGACTGCAGTAATGATGCTGAAATTAAGCTTTGCCATCACTGAATAAATAACATTTTAAAATATATTCAAATAGAAAGCAGTTCTTTTAAACTGTAAAGAAATATTTCACAATATTACTGTTTTACTGCTGTATTTTTGATCAAATAAATACAGCCTTGGTGAACACAAGAATTTCTTTAAAAAAACATCTTTCATAACTGATCCCAAACTTCTGAATGCTAGTGTAGTTTTTATTATTATTTTTTTTTTGGTTTGTTTGTTTTTGTATAATTGTCCAGTCCATTATCAATCTTTTTTTAGCCTTTCATTATTCAGAGTTTGTATGAATCTGGATTTTTCTAAGCATACTGCTGGATGCCTGTCTACTGCTAAATAAAGCCTTTAAATAAGTTAGAATGTGAATTATACATTATGTTGTCATTTCAGTTAAATTATATATTATGAGTATTGCTGTCTCCAGGCCAGAAACATCTCTTAAACTGAAAGACCTCGTCCCTGTACTGTACCAGGAGGGAAGTTATCAAGGAGAGCCTGTCACTCTTGGAGTTGGGGGATTTGGAAAAGTAGAGCTGGTATGAGAGGACAGCATAGATGATGGATTTTAAGAGTCATTTTAATATTTTGTCTGTACAAGTTCTGAATTCAAAACACTGTTTGGTCCAGATTAATGTAGTTCTGATTGGACTGGTTGTTTACCAGGTAACCACCTTGCAGCACAGAACGTACTTTGCTATGAAGAAGATCAGTAAACAGCATGTTGTTGCAAAGAAGCAGGAAGCACACATTCTCCTAGAAAAGAAAATTCTCCTTGCAATCCAGTGTGACTTCATTGTCAGGTTAGTGCAGCTATCAACCTAACCTATAATCATATCGTATTTTGTTCAAGCCATTCACATCTAAAATTTCCGGTGTTGTTCAGGCTGCATGCTGCCTTCAAAGATTCTCGCTACGTCTATATGATAATGGAGTTTTGCCCTGGTGGGGAAGTCTGGACCAAGCTGAAAGAAGCGTAAGGCGTTCACAAATGAATCAGGCATCATTATGAGAGCTCTCATAGAAACTAGCAGGAAATCCCTAGCAGCAGTGCATTAACAAACACTCAGAACATTTTAGAAAACGCACAGCGACACTCTTTCTTGCTCATTTTGTTGCTCATAATATGGTAGACCATTAATTGGAATCTATTTCCAACTTTTGGCTGCAGATGTATAAAACTAATATCACATTCCCTAATTAGGGCTGTTTGAATGTGTGGATGTGGGCGGATGTGTTGTCATGTTGCAGTGGACGCTTTGAGGAGAATACCGCTGTGTTCATAACAGCATGTGTGGTTGAAGCCTTTGCATACCTCCACAACAAAGGGATCCTGTATCGAGACCTGAAACCAGAAAACCTCCTTCTGGACTCCAAAGGATATGTGAAACTGGTAAAACAAATTACATAAATCATTTCCTTTCTCCTCTTCTCCTGTCCCTCTTTTTTAATGTGATGCAGCATGCAGCTGTGATGTATTTAAACAAGGATCTGTTTTTCCACAAATAGAGCAATTACAGGCATTTACATTGATAAGCTGATCATTTGTCACTGTGACAGTTTAATACGCCCACTAAAAGATACATTTTATCAATCCTCATGCTGCCAAGCTGTTGTAGGTCCTCATTACCTTAATAAAAAAGGATTAAGAAGTATACAAGATATAATTCAACAAGATTTGCAGTCTAGGTTCGATGTTAAAATTTACACATGGCATCTGGAATTCACTGCGAAGTTTGGTGATTGGGATTTTTTTCTTCTTTACATGCCAGATTTGTGGATTGTGCATGTTAGTGCATGTTATGTCATTGAATTTCTCTCATTTTTGTCTCAGAGAACTGTAACGCCTATAGTTGCTATAGGCGACATTATGCTCTGCAGACCAAAGCAGATTATACAGAAATATAACAGGGCAAAAAAGGGCAAGGACACACTAAGACAAATTCAAAGGCATTAAACGCATATAGTCACCTATTAGTCCAGTAAAAGCTGGAATACACTGACTTTTTGCAGATTTGAATTAGCAGATTTTACTGAAAATCACATAGTCTTCGGTGTGCACAGACTCTGATTTGTAGCTTTAAAGCTTTAAGTTGACAAAAGTGGAAAAATACTGTGTCAATATGCAAAGAGCATCCTCCAAAACTGAGTGTCAAGATAAGACACCAACAACATACTTGTAAAAGCAACACTAATTGGTAATGTTCAGAGAAAATACCGTATTTATTCTGAAACTAAATGAAATGGCTCCAATTACTCCCTTGTGTGGACAGCAATTAAGTAAATGTGAGTTAGGGGAATGAATGTTTATGTATTTAGAGATTATCAGCCTTTTTCTTTTCATATAATTTTAATATAACTTTTTTTAAAAATAAAAAAATTATTTTTACTTTTTAACACAATAGAACTAAGAGCAGAGTTGGGGAGAGTTACTTTTAAAAGTAATGCATTACAATACTGTGTTACTCCCTAAAAAGTAACTAATTTTGTTACTGTTGCTTTTTATTTGAAGGTAATGTGTTACATTACTTTTGAATTAGTTTTTTTTGTGGGCTAGACTTGCTTATTTGTGTTAAATATAAAAATGTTATATTTTTTGGCAAATTTAAAAGCGGATTCAAACAAACCTTTTTGCTGTACTGCCATTTTGGATTGCATGAAGAATAGGACAAGAAAGTTTAACACTCTTACAATAGCAATGGAACTCAAATGTGATGTTTAAGTCATTATTGCTTTAATAGTATGGTTGAATTAGATCATCACAGATCAGCAGCAAAGATATTGGTAAATAAAGTGGGATTAAATACTTAATGGATGTTTGTGTTAACAGTTAATTATTGCAGGTTTGCATCATATTCTGACTTTGCATTTTACTGTTTTTAATCTTCTTGTATTCTTTTCAGGTTGATTTTGGTTTTGCAAAAGAGCTTGCTCGAGGTGAAAAGACTTATTCATTTTGCGGTACTCCTGAGTATATTCCTCCAGAGATCATTCAGAACCAGGGTCATGACTTTGCTGCTGACTTCTGGTCACTTGGAATTCTAATCTATGAGCTACTTGTGGGCAGGTAATATATATATATATATATATATATATATATATATATATATTTATTATCATAATTTTCTTTTTATCAAAGAAGTTAAACTGGGTGAAGGGCGTTGTTTTACAAAAAATTGTAATGTGCAGGCAGAGGGAAGGCAGGCAGAGGATTTAATTGTAAGTCTAAGTATTTAATAAAGAAACAAACAGAAACACTGATAAAACGGCAGACATTACATTCAACACCTGACAAGGAACAAGTGAAACACTATATATACACAAGGGATAACAAGCTAATAAGGTTAGCTTGAACTTTTTAATTTTATGTAAAATAATTTGTTTATAGAAATGCAGTGTCACACTGGTTATGTTAATGTATTTTTTTCTTCTGTTGCACCGTATCAATAAGCACTGCCTATAAGGCTGTGGTGCCAAAGTACAATATTATCTGTTCTCAAATTTTCTTCTGTCACAATTCACAATGATGTTCAGTGCCTTGCGAATGTAGTTCGAGAGAGGAACTATAGAGGAACTCCCCACAATAATAGGAAATCAAAGAAAATCTGTGGAAAATGATGCATTGCTTTACAAATTTCAAGCATGCAGTCTTTAGTTCAGACAGTTTTTGCATATTTTGCATATCAAGTTTGTACTTGTCTTTTCATGCAAATCTTTAAATCAGGGCCATAAAACCTTGTGGGTGAAAATAAATAAATAAATGCCTTTTTTGTGTTTAAATTAGCTTTTCTTGTTTAGGACAAAATTGAATTATTATTAATATTACTGTTTTATTTGTCCTAAAGTCCCCCATTCTCCAGTTCAGACCCACAGAAGATCTATGCCAAGATCTTGGATGGTGTGCTGAATTTCCCATCATATATGGGGGAAGGTGCCAAGTCTCTCATCAGTAAATTGTGCAGGTAATTTGTGAAACTATTATGAAGGCTTTTTTGCTTAGTTTTACACATTTTTTATGTAAATGTCACAACTGAACTGAACATCTTTTAGGTGTTTACATTGTTAATCTTGTTCACATGGCATGCAGGCTTCGTCCTGGACAGCGGCTGGGCAATACAAAAAATGGAATCAAAGATGTCCGACATCACAGGTAAACTTTATGAACGTATATTGTGCTTAGTTCAGTGGTAACTGAGTTTAAATGTGTGTGTATGTGTGTGTATACACACTGAGTAGTACTGAGTTGAGTATGGTTATGGTACTGAGTATGCTTATGTGACAGTTGTGTTGTTATTGGGCATATATCGAACGTCACCTGACCAAACCTGGAAAACAGGTCTCATTGCTTCCTCTTGTCCGAGAGTGTATTAATAGCAGTATTAAATAATGCCCATATCAATGGGCTTTTAAGGTAATCAGTTAAATTAGCTAGTTGTTTTTATTGCTGACATTTTATTTGACTTTATATATAAATGTTAGTGAAAAGAATTTAAAAAAAAAAACTTTTATTTATCACATATAAATAAAATATGTAATATATAAGTCCACATATCTGACGGACTGTAACAGGACTCGACAGACAGCGTGGATAGATCCAAGTGTGAGCTTTATTAGAACACAGTATGGTTAAACAGGCAGGGTCGATCTCCAAACAAACAGTGATATCCAGGGCAGGACAAAAGTGTAATCCAAAACACTGGCGAGGGTCGAGTCAGGCAGCGAAACAATCATAAAACAGGGGAAAACAGTCCAAGGTTGAAATCCAAGAGAGCAGTCCAAAGTGACAAAATAAACAAGGCAATGAAACAAGGCAAAAACTATGGCAATGAAACAAAACAATGACAATGGAAATAACTACACAGAAACAAGGCAATGAAACAAGGAAAACACTTGGTAGAGACCACAACAGCAAAACAACACTTCACAAGGGTGTGTTTGGCATGGCCCTCTTTATATGGCTGCCAAACAGGAAGTAACCATAGAAGAAGCAGAGGAAGCGGTAACAGACAGTACTAGGTGAGAGCTCCATCTGCTGGCAAGACGTTACATGGACATTGGTTATGATTATCTTTAGTGTCTATTTTGAAGGCATCTTGAGTAAAACAGCTTCATATTAAACAAGGCATATGCAAAACGCGTGAACCGGAAGCAACGAGACCTGATTAGCAGAATACGGAAGTCTGTTGCACATAAACCCTATTATTGTTATCCATAATTTATTGTTATTGTCTGTTGATTGTGTATATTGATATTTTCCCTCTATTATTTCTCAGGTGGTTTAACAGCATTAACTGGCATAAATTAAGAATGGGGCAGCTGGAGGCACCGACTGTTCGACTCATAAGAAAGGTCAAATATTCAATTAATCATTAATTTATTCTGGTTAAATATTCAATTATTCTGGTAACAAATTCTCACTATCAACTAGTTGCTTATTAGCATGCATATTATTAACATGTTGGCTGTTTGTAAAGCACATATTCTGCATGACCATATTGTACATCCCTTAATCCTATCCAATACCTAAATTTAACAATTACCTTACTATTATTAAGCAGCAAATAAGGAGTTTATTAAGGTAAACGTTGTAGTTAATGTTTTGTTAATAGTGAGAATTAGTCCAATTCTCACTATTTACAAACCATTAACTACAACTACACTTATAATGGCACATTCCACAACCTGTTGGCAGACTGGCTTCATTATAAGATGTTTTTAGACTAACAAGAAAGTTTTGAGTTCTGAAACTTACTGGATGTTTTTATAGTACAACAACCTCTTATATGTCATGAGATAAAGGGGATTTTGGTTTCTTAGTTCATGACCACTTTAAAAAAGTATGACCTATATTCTTTACACAACTTACAAAAGTGAGACTTAAGCTTCACTCCCTTAAGTATATTTTCAATGATCCGCGGAGGCCAGTGGACAAGTTTGAAAATCTTACATTTTAGTAAAAATGTTTACTGTTTCATAATGATACTTCCTTATTAGTTGTACCACAGTAGTTTTCTGGTGTCTTACACTGCCTCAATTGCAAAACATTTTGATTGTGGTAACTGTCAAAATTTTAATAGATTTTATCTCGCAAATCAAACAAATCCAATGTCTGCTTTTATAAAATCTGCTTCAGTATGAAACTCAGATGTACATCACAAGCCACCAAGTAACAAAGTCTGTTTCATTGATTACGTCTTTGTGGGTCTTTGATTTACAGGGTCCCTGCTATATAAACTTTGACCGCTTTCCCTATGATAGGACCCAAGCAGAGGAAGAATTTTCAGGCTGGGATTGTGATTTCTGAACAACTTGAGGTCTCTGATATCTCCATTTCTCAAGTTATTTACTGAGAATATACTCAGGTTTAATAAATATACTGCTTTACTACTTGCCTTACACTTACCTATCTTGAAGGAAGATAAACAATTTTAAACCCCTTTGCATTTTGAATATATTTATCCTTAAATTATCTCAGACATTGTGATTGGAAGGTTAGCAATTGATAAGGGGCCAGATTTTTTGAAGAGAACACCCAGAGCCCAGAGCCACACTAGAGAACATTAGAACATTACATTAGAAAATTAATATTTTAATTTTTCCACATGAATAAGACAGACAAATGGAGTTTACAAATCCTGGACTTCAGAGATCCTATTTGTTCTTTTTCATTGAAGAACCTTAAAGAAATACACACACACACACACACACACACACAAACGCACACACATGTAAGTCCATAATATAATTTTTGTTTAAGTTATATAGTCAATGTTAATTTTATGATTAACTTTATTGCCTACCTTAGTTACTTAGCTTTTTAATGACTTGAAATATTGAAATGTTAATATATTAAATGTTACATATGGCTGGATGTTAAGACTTTTATTTTGTATTTTTTTTTTCTCTAACCCAATGAATATTATGTATATTTAATTCAATTTAATTATGAATATTTAATTTAAATAAATGTGATTTTGGTTTTGTACTGTTGTACTGGCATTATAATAAACAATTATTTAAAACTCGATTTGGGAAATGTAATTGAAAAACTGTGAAATGTATTCTTAAAAGAGCTGAACAGGCAGTATTTCTGTTGTAGTTATGGAACAAATTCATTTACACTGATGGTACCTTTAAGATATAATGTTGTTATCTGTAAGCTTCCCAATCAAGTCAGAAACAGCATCTTCCAAGAAAGTCACAGCAGTATGTCTATAATTTGCCACAAAGCAAGTTTTATTTTCTGGGCAGTATGGGGATGATACAAGCGATCCTCTGGACTTTAGATCTAGTTATGTTGTAATCATAGTGTTGACATACTGTACATCAGTGTTGCAGTGACTCTGGCACACATCTGTGCATTCAGAAGGAAGAGCAAAACAATGCATTCAAAAACTTTCACAAAATGAAACACCCACATTAATTCCCATTTACTGTCAAAATTTATTGCCACAAAACACAGCCATTGAAAACACATCCAATGTATGTGATTCAGTTTATTTCAAAAAGGCTGGTGCAGTTAAGAACCCATTAACAATCACACTTATTGACAGCTTTACTCCCCAGATTTTGGCTTTAAGATTCAGAGCACCAATATACAAAAAGCAAGTATACACTAACATACAATCATTTGTCAGCTATCATTATTATTTTTCTTATTTCACCCCTAAAACATTTGACCTTTGCCTTAAAGTGATCCTATAGTGTAGAAATACAATATAAATTCCTATAGTGTAGAAATACAATATAAATTCTACCTGCAGAATTTGCATGCTTACATATGATAGATTCCCCAATCACTGCGCTTTTACAGAAACTTGATGTACATTTGGTAAATAAAAGATTAAGTCTGAAATAAACTCCATCCAAGAACAGTCATTAACACTTTGTCTAAACTCTGCTCTTCACCTTTTGGTGCCTGAAACTGCTCTTTCATGCTCATCATTATCATTGTGACTGTGAGGGTTAGAACCATCTCAAGCTTGTAACCAATCTAATAAAACAAGGCTCTCAAAAACCTTGAGAAACCAATTGTGATGCAGCTTTATGACAATGATATACAATGTGGGTTTGTCACTAAGCCTGAAAAGCCTGAAGATCTTAATTGCTTCTTTCTTTGTGCTGTTATCAAAGCTGAAATGAAACAGAATAGTACTTTAGGATCACAATCATACTGAAATCAGTGTGTTTTGTTCACCCAGAGCTACCCTTTACAAGATAAAAGCATTTTTAGTTGCAGTGTACAGACATTTTAGGGGGAACAAGTACAACTCATTTTTAAACATCAGTTCTGAATGCTTTCAGCTGTGAATCTACTACAAGACAAAAAATCAATTCCTGTCTCGTTTAGAGTGCCTGTGAGACCTCTGGAACTTTAAATCATCTGAGGACACATTTCAAATATAAACAATCTTATGTCTGATTTGTCTGTCTCTCTTCATTCCCTGAAGAGTGTCAAGTGGGTACAAGAAGGACAAATTTACGGTCATGGCTTGGCAACCACAGTATTCCAGTATTCCTTGCGGCAGAGTGGAGCTGTGGCTTAAAACATGTCTCAGATCTCCATGGCAACTGCAATCTCTCTGTCTCAGCCCAGCGATCTGGATGTCAGAGGTTGCAGCTCTCGCTAAGCGAAATAATACAGTTACATTAAACTGAGCTGTAATGAGGCATCAGCACAAAAGCCATCATGTCAAAAAAATGTGTATTTGGACTGCATTGAGCGCTCATGAAAAACAAATTTTTTGCATCCAGTAAGTTCAGTAACAGTAGGTGATTGCTTATTGTAACTGATTATATGTAATCTGTTTTATGTAATCAGATTCCAAAAAAACTAAGTACTGTTAATCAGATTACAGGTACATTTTTATGGATGACATGATTACATATTATTTAGTAAATTATTCATAATTGATTGATTCTCCTGCTTCTTTTTTTCTCTTTAAAATGTTCCTTACTAAAAATTATTTTCCTTTCTGATTTAATGTTTGTTCACAGAATGCAGGGATTCCCAAACGTTTTTGTTGTTTGACACCTTAAAATAAAATATTTAATTGAAATATCTCAGAGGAAGTTAATATTTCAAATAATTTAACAACACATTTGCATGTGTACAGTTCTTTGATGTCAGATATTTGACACTGACATTTACCCAGATTCCCTTTCAGTCAGTCATGTTCACCGTTACATCAGCTGATGTCATGGGGTCTCACTTCGGAGCCCAATCGCCTCTGAGCTTAGAAGAAAAGGCCAATGAGAATTGGCGAGTGGATTTTGCATGCCAAGCCACTCCCCTATACATACGGGTATATAAGATGGTAGCGTCCATCTACTCATTCAGATTTTTGCTTCAGGGGGTATGTTGACATTCCCCAGGTGGAGCATGCGGTTGTGGTGAATTTATGCCCTCAAAACACCGCTACCTGGAGTAATCCAGCCTTCCGTGCCTTCCGTCCAAAGCCTGTAAGCTGCTGTCAGCTATCGCTGCCAAGGCTTACAGTGCTGCAGGCCAGACTGCCTCCATCCAGGCCAAGGCTTTGAAAAAGCTGCATGTGGGTAGTCCTGACTCTGGGTTGATGCAGGAACTGTGCATGGTGACCGATTTTGCTCTCAGAGCAATGAGGTGGTCCCTCTGTCAAGTGATGTCCACAACGGTGGTCTAGGAGTGCTTTTTTTGGACTTTTTCTCAGTAATTCTCGGCAGTACAAAAACAGACGGAGGCCATTAAACACATCTTGCCCCAGTGTAATTCTTCAAACATGGTTTTCTACAGTCTCTATTTCATTATACCCAAGAAGAGCAGTGGGTTACAGCCAATCTAGGATCTTCGAGTCTTGAATCGGTTCCTTGACAGGCTACCGTTCAAGATGCTGACGCAGAAGCACATTCTTTCTTGTGTTTGGCACCAGGATTGGTATGTAGCCATCGACCTGAAGGACGTTTACTTTCATGTCTTGATTTTGCCTCAACGTTTCTTCGGTTTGCTTTCGAGGGTCAGGTGTATCAGTACAAAGTTTTCCCCTTTGTACTATCCCTGTCTCCCCACTTCTATACCCGACTAACAACTACCTACTCCGCTTTGGGAGAAGGGCATCCGGATCCTCAAATATCTCAATGACTAGCTTTTATTAACTCACTCGCGAGATCGTTGTGCGAGCACAGGGATCTGGTGCTTCAGCACCTCAGCCATTTGGGGCTTTGGGTATGCTGGGAGAAGAGCAAGACAGCGGTTCCTCTAAAATTCTTTCAGAGGCTCCTGGGGCATATGGCAGCTGTAGCCGCAGTTATGCCACTCTGCCTGTTACATATGAGACCACTTTAGCACTGGCTGCATGGCTGGATCCCAAGAAGGGCATGGCAATGGGTGCTTTCCTTTCTGCAAGAAATGTTGGAGCGGAGGCTGTCCCCCTCAACTTTGAAAGGTATACATCGCTGCCATTGCGGCAGTAGAAGGTTCATCAAAGGGGAAGCATCACCTAATCGTCAGGTTCCTGAGAGGAGCGTGGAAACTGGTGCCTTGTTATGTGCCCAAGGTTCCCACCCCTCCATTTCGAGATCAGGTGATGAACCTGCAAGCACAGCCCCCAGTGGAGGCAGACCCAGCCTTTGCACTGCTGTGTCCCATCCATGTCTTGCATGTTTACGTGGAATGCACCCCAAGCTTCAGATGCTCCGAGCAGCTCTTTGCCTGCTTTTCAGGCCAGCAAAAGAGGAATGCTGTCCTCAAACAGAGGTTGGCTCATTGGGTGGTGGTTGCCATCACCTTGGTGTACCAGTCCCAAGGTGACTTGGAGTGTTGCCTCCTCCTGGGCATTGGTGCACGGTGCCTCTCTTGCAGACATATGTAGAGCTGGAGGCTGGGCGACACCTAACACCTTTGCAATATTTTATAGTCTTTGCGTGGAGCCTGTGTCCTCCTGTGTGTTGGGTGACATCAGGTAAATTGTGGGAGGCCAGCTCGGTGTTGGCTTGCAGTGCCATTGCTTTACTCCCAGTTTCTTCTAAGCTCAGAGGTGATTGGGCTCCCAAGTGAGACCCCATGACATCAGTCAACATAACATCTCTGTTCCCTCCTTCAGGGAACGAGGATTACATATGTAACTGAGACATTACGTTACTAACTACAGTTCCCTATCTGTCGTACACTCCCAGTTGTGTCTAGTAGTGTAGGACACTAGGGGTCGCTCTTGGGAGCCCAAACACCTCTGACAGTTTTGAGAAAGGCCAATGAAATTGGGTGTGCAGATTTTGCATAGCTGGCCACGCCCTGGCCATCCGGGTATAAATAGGGCAGCGTGTGCATCTGCTGACTCATTCTGTTTTTCGGAGCCGAATGCAACGTCTCTGTGTGAGAAGTGGCATCATTCACCTCTTCGTCGTTGGATCTACAGCACAGGCAGCGGTCTCTCCCATCTCTAAACACAACTGTGTTGTGAGAGCTCCTCTGGGTGCGTTGACGGCGATCTATGAGAGAAGATTCTCCTTTATTGAGCAATTTCTCTAAAAGAGCTGACACGGTACGGTCTGCGTGTGTACATCATGCCTTTCCGTCCGTGTCCTTCTGGTTGCGGTTTCCACCTTTCCTCTAATGATCGGCACGGGGCGTAAACATGCTGACACAGCGCCCGCTGAGGGAGGTTGTCAGGTTTGCGAAGACATGCCCTTGAGCACGCTCTGTTCGAGAGCCGCATTCTTTTCGGAGAAGCCGCGGCTCACCTCTACCGCTTCCCGCTCCGGTCCTTCTACTTCCGGGTACGAGGCTGGTGCGATGTGCATTGAGGAAGAGCGGGGGGAATTGAGCGAGGCTTCGCCGGGTGCGTCCCCGCGGGCCGCTCGTTCTACGTGCTTACCGATGGAATGTCCGGATGATTTGGAAAGCTTGTCCCAGTACGGGCTGGATCTTTTGTTCGGTCCTCCTGCTGAGGAAGAGGCAGGCTCTGCAGCATCGGAGGGAGAGCGTGAGCTGTCAGAGGCTGACGTCACTGCTGAATTCACCGCTCCGGCGGCCGAATCACTTCAGCGGGTAGCCAGTGAGATTGGGGTTGTGTGGGGTTCCCCGCCCAGCCCCGAACCTTCTAGGCTGGATGACTGGTTCCTGGGTGGCGGACGTGACTCAAGGCCACGTTCCCCCCCGGTCCCGTTTTTTCCAGAAGTGCATGAGGAGTTGACAAAATCATGGAAAGCCCCTCTGTCGGCTTCTTCTCGATACGTCAACTCCCCGTCCCTCACCACCCTCGATGGCGGTCCAGCGAAGGGGTATACAGAGGTCCCCCAGGTGGAGAGAGCGATTGTGATGCACCTGTGCCCGCAAAACGCCGCCTCCTGGAGGGGCCGCCCGAGACTCCTGTCCAGGGCCTGTAAGTTTTCATCTGCTCTCGTAGCGAAGGCTTATGCGGCCTCTGGGCAAGCTGCATCCGCCCTGCACGCCATGGCTATCCTGCAGGTCTATCAAGCCAAGGTTCTTAAAGATCTGCACGAGGGTGTTCCCGACCCAGAGTTGTTGCAGGAACTGCGCTCAGTGTCACGGCACAGGCTCTGGGAAGGGCGATGTCCACTATGGTGGTCCAGGAGCGCCACCTCTGGCTAAACCTGGCTGAAATGCGAGATGTTGAGAAGGTTCGCTTTCTTGACGCTCCCATTTCCCAGGCTGGTCTCTTTGGCGAAACCGTGGAGGAATTTGCCCAGCAGTTCTCTATGGTGAAGCAGTAGACGGAGACCATTAAACACATTCTGCCTCGGCATGCAGCGAGCACCAGCCCAGCTCCACCGAAGCAGCGGCCCCCACCTGCGCCGCACCCAGGGAGGCCCCCTACGAGAACAGCTCAGGCCCCGCAACCTGCCGGTCCTGCAGCTAGACCCGCCCTATGGTCCAGTTCTCGTAGGAAGGTGGGACCGCCAGCTCGTCCTCAGGCTACTAAGAACCCTCATCAGGCTTCTAAATGTTCCTGAGACGGGCAGCCCAGTGAAGAGGGATCGTTTGACCTGTCTGGGTCCACACTCGACGAGGGGACGAGCGCTGGATTCGGCTGCAACTTGGTTTGTGGCAATAGACCTGAAGGACGCATACTTTCATGTCTCGATCCTTCCAAGACACAGGCCGTTCCTGCGGTTTGCCTTCGAAGGTCGGGCTTATCAGTACAAGGTTCTCCCCTTCGGCCTCTCCCTGTCGCCCCGCGTCTTTACGAAGGTAGCAGAGGCTGCCCTTGCCCCCCTCAGGGAAATGGGCATACGCATTCTCAATTAATTCGACGACTGGCTAATCCTAGCTCACTCGTGGGATTTGGTTTGCGTTCACAGGGACATGGTTCTCAACCATCTGGCTCAGTTGGGACTTCGGGTCAACTGGGAAAAGAGCAAACTCTCCCCGGCACAGAGAATCTCTTTTCTCGGTGTACAACTTGCAAGCTATTTCTTCTCAGGAAGATGACCCCAACCTGACCTTGTTATGCCCAGTCCGTGCCCTGCGCATTTACATGGAACGAACTCAGCCCTTCAGAGATTCAGAACAGCTCTTTGTCTGTTATGGAGGACAGCAGAAGGGGAAAGCTGTCTCCAAACAGAGGATCTCCCTCTGGCTTGTGGACGCGATCCGTACGGCCTACCAGGCCAGAGACCTACCTTGCCCACTGGGAGTGAGAGCCCACTCGACCAGGGGCGTCGCTGCCTCGGCAGCTCTTGCTAATGGGACCTCATTAACAGACATCTGTAGAGCTGCAGGTTGGGCTACACCTAACACATTTGCCAGATTTTACAATTTGCGCATGGAACCAGTGTCAGCTAAAGTCTTGAATACTAACTCTTGACTCAGCACACTGGTCGGTGTAGAGCTTGCCTAAGCGCTTCCCCTAATGGTGATTACGCTTTTGAGTTTCAGTAGGTTTCCCAACGTGAACCCTGGACACCATCTCCATCATTGGCACTTCTGGACATAGCAGAGTTTTGCAGAAATTTTCGCTGCGAAATTCCAACACAAGGTATGAACACACTTTATTATTCATGGTTGGATTGTGCCCCATATGTAGTGGCTCCTTATGTGGCCCATGTGTGTATTTCCACCTATAACCCTTTTTGGTGCGGTGTTTTCCCCTGAAGACAGGTTTGTCTCTAGGGTCTGAGTTTGGTTGTTTCCCCTGGTGTGAGACCCACCTCAGGTCCCATATCTAGTAATGTTCACTTTATACCCCCCCTCTGGACAGGTTGTGATCTCCGTAGTGCCTTTTTCCTTCGGGAAACAGGCACTTTCCCAACGTTCTCAAGACACTCAGCCGCTCCACTGAGGAAGGACCGGCTACAGGACACTGCTGTAAAAGGTCAGTCCTTGGACGTTGGATGGTCACGAAAGAGGTGAGCTGCACTTATGTTAACACGTTGGCTTGTTACTATCTGCGCTTATCACTCGTGACGCGGCCAGACTTGTGGCGTGTTTTTATGGGGACCATAGTATCGTACACTACTAGACACAACTCGGAGTGTACGACAGATAGGGAACGTCTCGGTTACGTATGGTAACCCTCGTTCCCTGATGGAGGGAATAGAGATGTTGTGTCCTCCATGCCACGACTCTGGACCGCCTCTGAGTGAGCTGAGACGCTTGGCTCCTCAGATCAGAACGAGTGAGCAGATGCACACGCTGCCCTATTTATACCCGGATGGCCGGGGGGTGGCCAGCTATGTAAAATCTGCACACCCAATTTCATTGGCCTTTCTCAAAACTGTCAGAGGTGTTTGGGCTCCCAAGAGCGACCCCTAGTGTCGTACACTACTAGACACAACATCTCCATTCCCTCCATCAGGGACATTTTCCCACCGAGACATTTTCAGTAATCTGTAATCAGTAATAAACTACATTTAGTAAGTACTCTACCCTGCTCTGCTGGTTACAGTGGGATTTTGATGTCTGATTGGTTAGGGTGGGTTAGGCAGTTTTTGTCAGGATTGCACAAGGTGACTTTTAGTCCAAGGCAGCAGAAATATTTGACAAAAAAAAAAAAAAAAAAAAAAGACCAACAGTAACAGCACAGATTTTACTTATTTTTTTTTTTATTATTATTTTTTTTTACCAACCCCGCAAATGGTAAAATGGTAGTTTAGGTTGGCTAATAAGATACACTTGAAATAAAACATTCCATTTTAAGAGTCAGTTTCAAATGTATCCTCTGAAAATATCAAAACAGCTATAGTTGATTACATACTGGATGGCCTTCTGTGAGCCTGTCAGGGTTGCCATAGGAAACAATAATTAACCATGAACCAAAGGCACCTGTTCCCAATTAAACTAAATACATAAGGAGTAGCATCATCGTCATCAGCAGAAAGGTAAGTATGTTCTGCTAATGAAACCCAATTACTCTCCTTATATCATTCTTCAATGTCTCCGCATGGGAAAAGGTCAATGATTTGAGCTTGTCTAATCTGCATATGGTGAAGCTGCCCACTAACCATGGATCAGTTATGAGTTGGGGGATATATATCAGCAACAATAAAATTAAATTTTGTATCCTACTTCATTTTTTAAGGAATCCATTCTTATGCACAGTAAAGCTAATTTTGTAAGGGCTATTTGAGAACACTAAACACCAAAATTGTGTGAATTATTTTAGAAGTTTAAAAAGAGAGAAGGTTAAATGTTTATGCTCTTCACCTGTTCACTTAAGTCTGATGCCATGCATCACTGTTTTGTGTCCAAACGGTGCTTCAGATTCAAAAAGCAAACAATAAATGGTCCTAATGTACGCCTACATTGTGCTGTAATACTACAGAAAAAATTATCCTAACCTTTATTTTCAAACCAAAATCTCAATCTACTAAACAGTGATTAATGCTTTGTGAATTGTTAAATTGCATGTCCTGGGTGCCATGAGTCCAGAGACTGTTGTGTACTCTGTGATTTTTTTTTTAAAAGCATAACCGGCTGTTGAGATTCGTACTTTAAATTATCCAACCAAAGTTCAGGAACTCTCACAAAGCATGCTGTTGTTCCCTTGTTCTCTTGTTTGGTATCATTTAAAATGCCTCAGTGTGATTGGTACAATGCTCTCAGTTACACAGCAGTCACATATATTATTGGAAAGATTTAAAACGTTTGAAGAATTGTGTTCTGCTGCTTGAGGAGTGTCTCCCCTCAGCGTCTGGTGAGAATGTTTTCCAACCAGGTGTGACTGCTGGGTCACAGATGCTGACCAATCAAAATGTTTTTACAACTTAGATTGGAAGATATATTTGCTCTGCTCTGGATATATAAGGAAAGTGGCAAGACATTAATTGGGAATTCTGTAACCAGAAAACGCAGTGTGTGCGTGTCTCTGGGGCTTTGCACTAAAACTCTCACATGCTATTGCATGTCTCTCTGCTGTCTGGGATGCATTTCTTTTATTTTCAAATATGTAATTTTGTTAAACACAATCTGTTCACAGAACACACATTATAGTTGCTTGTGCTACTACATGTACATATAGGCTAGTTGAGTTTATTCTTTAATATGCGAAAAATCCTGCTGAAAAATCAGCATTGCTAGTCCAGCAATTGTCCAGAAAATTGTCTAACAATTTCAAGTTACATGTGTGACTGTTGAATTTGTTTGTCTCCTATGTAGAGCACTTGTCCATTTCCCATATAGTTACAGTAATCCATGTACTGGAGCATAGAATTGGCAAGTGGCTACAATCTAATTCACAATTGCATTATCTCTTCTGAACTGGCTTCTGATTGTTTAATTATGCAACTGGCGTGATGCATTTTTACCTGACAAATAATATGTTCTATGTGGTTTATTCTGAACTCTCCTGAAATCATTATGACTAGTATAGGCTGATGTTACCTCAAAATTATAGCCAGGACAGAATGAACTAAAAGCTCCTGAATGAATGGTGCAGTAGGCACTTCATCCGAGACCATCTGATTTCTGTCTATAACTGATTTAGCAAGAACCTACACCCTCTGACTAAAATCAAACTGGTGAGTTTGTGATCATGAGAGTTGGCCATGTACGGCCAGCATGAGACTCAAATGCTAAATTAGGTCCCTGATGAACAAAAAATTGAAAGTATGGGATAATTTAATGATCACTTGAAAACTGGAGTGAGATTTAACACAAAGCTAGAGTAAATTTAAACAAAATCCTGATAAATTAAGTGAACTTTGCAGAAGCGCAAGTAAAAGACCCACACACATTATAAATACCTTCGCCCACGCCGTTGGATTCCATTGTTGGCCCAACGGGTGGTCTTTACAAAATAGTGTAGAGGCTTGGCCCCAGAAACCGTATTCGATACATCATGACTTAAGCAAATAGCAAGGACACAGGAAAAAGTGCCTGGGGTATTCATGCAGCACGTCAAAAATGGAAACAGTTCAAACTGAAGCTGCACTGCCACAACAAATACTTGGAGCGTTAAAAGCTTTCCTTATTATATTTGGAGAAAAGTGGTTTTGCTCTGTGAATGTCACATGAAGAACACTTTTATACCTGCACTTGCCTCTACAATAACCCCTACACTTGAGCAACCAGCGCTCAGATACTTTTGCTGCCTTCGAGTCCACTTCAGACCTCAAGTCACAAATCAAATGTGTCTGCTTTAGCCCATTAAGAATTTTAGTCATTTTTGTTTGCTTTCTTGGTTCAAAACGTAGTGACTTTTTATAGATAATATGAACAAACAAAAACAAAACAAAACACACACACACACACAAATGAAAGGATGAGACCATCAACATTCAAAAGAGTGCTATTGTTGGCTTTGGTTGTATGCATTGTCAAATTTATGTGTATAATGGTTTTTTTTTTTTTCACCATACAAACAAAAAATAATACTTTTATGTCTATGACAAAGAATCCAAGTATACATTTTTAAGCACAAAATCTAGAAATGCTATACTGTCATAATGTGATTTTTTTTTTTATCAGATGTTACATTTTCATATTGTTTTAGGTTTAAACTTTTAGAAGTATAGTGTAAATTTTTATTGTAGTGACGTCCCAAACGTTTGCTTATAAACTTTCAGAAATGCCCAGCAGCTAATGTGTGACCCTTTTTTTCTTAGGAGAGTTACTCCCACTGGTAATTAAGACATTGTGTTGATGTTCATGTGTGCTCATCTCATAAATATGATCATTTTGACATGACTGATGGCAGGACTTACCTACCTGTTGACTGTGTCTCTTCTGGTTGCGACTTCACTATACTGTCAGAACCAAAAGTCAGGCTTTGTAGACCTTGTCTTGTAGTGTGGTAGACACTCAGGAAGAAATATAACTCAAGAGAGCGCCCCATTAGCATTCCCATTCATTTCCGTTGCAGTTTCTTGGCTGTCCATATTAGCCCATTCTTGCAGCAGAAAGACTGCCATGTAGAGCCTTGCCACAGAACACTTGTGAAAAATCTACAGTATATTAATCTGTAATCTGTAATCATATAAATTAAAGTAATTTATTATACGTGGCTAACAAAAATTCAATCAGAATACATGGCTACTTTTGCATGGCTGTCAATGGAAAACAATGATTTTTGTCCACATTAAAAGTTAGAACATATTTTATCTTAAAGTCTTTTCTTTGCCCCCTTATTTTTTCTTGTTTTATTCTTTTTTATACATCTTATCTTTTCACAGTTTATCTGTGAACATCTTTAGCTCCCTTTCATTTTGTTTGTATTTTAGTGATATCCCGATGGTCAGCGTAATCCGGGATGAGACCATTGAGGAATAAGCTTCCGTTTCGTACAAATGTGTAGGGATACGCCTCTCTCTCATCTCCAAGGTTAACTGAACGTGCACGTTTCCCTGGAGTCATCTGGTGATTGGCCGGTGGGCTGAGGTTTATTTCAGCTGACAGTTTGCGCTTAATCGATGCAGCACGCTGGAATTTGTCATAAATGTCGACACTCAATCGCCGGCGTGTCTCTTTAAACTCAGCAGACACATTAGCAGTCCATTCGGCAGCATGAGCTCGAAATTCTCCTACCTATATGCCAAAAACAAATAGACTGATATTACAAAAACTATGTTGGGTTTAGTGCACCAAATATTCTGTCACCATTTACAATCTTTTGCTGTTCCTGGTATGTGCATTTTTGAAAAACAAAGGAACATTTTGTTTTACCATATTTATTGTAGGGCTTGATAGACATGGCAATCTAACACTGGAAAAAAGTAGTTTAAAAAACACAGCCAATTAGTTTAGAGCAACATGATGGTGAATTATGAAATAGGGAAACAAACTCTGAGAAGACCAATACAATAATTATTTGATAGTTGCTATCAATTGCTGATATTTTTTTTGTACTTCTATATATCTGATATAAACCATTTTTGCATTGTTTGATTCAAACAGATAATGTGTGATACAAATAATGTGATTAGTATTTAAGAATATGAATAGTAAATATGAAAGTAATAATCCTATTTACATCGAGTATCAAGCTTTTGAATTAGTTTTTATGACCCATTTGACTTCTGTAATATGACAGTTTTTGATTTTCATTCAGTTGATAAAATAAGATAATATTCTGTCAACATTTTTGTCCAATCAATAAAGTGAAAGATTATAAAAGTAATCCATATGGATTCAGTGGTATAATCCAACAGGTTTAATTTAGGCTTTTTTTCCCACATATAAACATTGATCAATGCACATACTTTTAATATCCTTCTGTCTCGAGAGAATAATGTGATCTGTGCTTTGGAGTCTCTAAACAGGTTAAAACTGGCTAAAACTGGTTTTAGCTTTTGTTATTTGACAGATTTTTGTACTGAAGATGAAAAAAAATTTGTATGGGTTTGTAAAAATGTAATAAATGAGAGAATTTTTCTTTTGGGGTGCACTGTCCCTTTAAGATTGTAAACAGGTTCAGTTTTAATTTTATGTTGGCATTTAAGCCTTGCATAGATGTGTGGGTGCAGCTGTTGTTTACAGATTGCATAATTCATTGCATAAAATAGGAACGCACCTCTTCTTTTGTTTTCTTGGATATGACACGAAACCAGTCTCCAATCATGCTGAGAACAGCAGCGAAGTATGCCAAACCAATCAGGATCCAGAACCACACCAGGGGCTTGTAGTAGTCCAGGTACTCCAACTCAGAACCACCTAAACAAAAAAAGACACAATGCTAGAATCCATTTTCCACTCTATTTTCCACACATGCATATGTGTCCTGTGTTTATACTCACCACTGTTCTCTTCATGCTGACGCCGCTCACCCTCGCCTGCGACAAAATCTCCAAAGCCGATGGTTGTCAAGGTAATGACGACAAAGTAGATGGACTCCAGTGCACTCCAGCCCTCAATGTGTTTGAATATGATGGCAGGTAGTGTGACGAAGAGGAGGCAACCAAACAAAATGAAAAGAACGGTAGAAATCACACGGATCTTGGTTTGACTCACATTCCACTTCTGAGGAGAGAAAAAAGCATGGATGGAAAGATGGAGGTGTCCACAGATGGATGAATGGATGGATGGATGGATAAATATATGTAAACTTGCAGAATCCAGTGAATATATATAGATACAATTTGTACATATTCTGAAAATAAAATATAAGTGGTGTTTGCTGTTAAAACACTCTAAGGATTTTAGAGTTCGTGCACTGCAGCAAATGAAAACAATCCCATGCCCTTCGTCTAAGACAGGCAACGCATTATAAATTTCCAGACAAGCAAGTTGGAACTAAACTCTGCAGTACATTTGACCTCCAAGAGCAGGACTGGACACCCTTGTCTTAGACATAGTGATGCTGTGATAAAGCATGGGCCCCAAAAGCCTGAGTACACTGCCCCAAATAAAAAAGAGCCCATCTCTATGTCTTCTACAGTGTTCTGGTGAAGAGATGGCAAGGGTCCAGCGGTCTCACATTAACCTTTAGTACACTGCTCCTTGTGAACCAAGCCCACATCCATATCTGTATGATGTTGATATTGCTATACTGACGGTCCTCTCTGGTCACCCAAAAGCCTTAGATACCCCACATAGGACCTCAATGCAGTAAAATTAAAGCCTCTCAAGTGTTTCTTCGATATCTTAGTGCTGATATATGACTGGAGCCTCCAGAGTCCTGCAAGATCTTTGCACACTTGAACACACCAATTTTCTAAGCCACACTGATGTAGCCTGTTGCAGTAGCTCCCGAGTTATGTTTGTTTTTAATCAAAGAAAATGTTTTAGTTTATCCCTGATGAATATCTCTAAGTACAACTGAAATAAATGTGAGTGTATGTGCAGTACAGTGTATGTTTTTCGGCTCATTTTGAGACGCACTCTAATTTGTTGTTAATTAAAAACGTTTTACGCATAATGAAAAACACTTTTGAGAAAAATAACACTTACTTGAGACATCTTTTAATAAAGTGGTTTAATTTTACATGGAGCTGGTTGTATTATCACTGCAATTATGACATTAAGCAAGACTCCCAACACCAGATCACTGTTTATTCTTTTCTTCCTCTCTCTTTCCTGGCACCTTCTTGCTGTACATTTGGGGTACTGCAGTCTTATCAGTACACCTCACTCTTATCTAAGTAATGCATTTATTTTCATTTACAGCAACTGTAACCCTAAACATAATTTCATTTTCAAACATTTCTTATGACAGCGTTTTAGTGCCACATAAAAAACAACAAAAAAAACAACAACAAAAAAAACTATGATTACGAGATTAAAGTCATAATATTTTGAGAATAAGTAATAAGTATTTTGAGATTATGAATATATAAATATTATGAGAATAAAGTAAAAAAAATTTTCGAGATTAAAGTCGTAATATTTCGAGAATAAAGTAAAAAAAAAAAATAAAGTCGAAACTACGAGAATAAAATCAAAATATTATTAGGACAAAGTCTAAATATGGCATTGTGAAGTACCTTTATTTTTAAGAGTGTAATTTCGGCTTCTTGAAATATTAGTCCTATTACTTCTTAGGACATTTACTTCGATTGTAGTACGCTGTTGTACTCTCTTAACATAACCCGAATTCTTTTTTCCCCTTCACAACACAGTCTTGTCAACATTTAGTTAGACTTCTTAAATCCGTTTTCCCCCATAGTTTCATTTAACCCCCTGGGGTTGAAAAACGTGCCGCCGAGTGTTTGTGGCAGTTTTTTCTGATAACTCCTACAGGAACTTCAGTTACTCCATCATTTTTGATTGAAGAAAAAAGAGCAATACATCAATCAAATCTCTAAAGGGTCTACTTTTATTTGTCAGTTAATTTCGTAACAAGTCTGTCAGGAGGTTTGTGAACCTTGCCTGATTTAGTTACCCCTCAATGGGGTAGAGTTGCTTTCTGTTTCTCTGCAGCAACCCTCTCTCTTTCTGTACCAAATAAGATGCAGCTGGAATAAGGCTTGTGATGAATTGTAATTCACTGCCTAGCATTTTCTTCTTTCCTTATCCTTTTTCTGAATTCTGGCAGGTTTATCTACATGGGATCCATCTTCCCTTGGTTTTGGTATGTAGTGCATGGGGAAAATCAATGCTGTAGAGATCAGCAACCCTTTGTTGTTGGTCTTATTCCTAAGATCACAGTCCTTTGAGTGTGGAGACAAGCCCTCTATGCCTCTCTGTTTACCTGGGGATAGAGTAGGCTGCTTGTAGTGTGTTTGAAGTTGCAGTCTTTTGCAAACTGTTTGAATAAGTGTGAAACAAACTGAGGTCCACTGTCCAAAATGACCTCCGGGATGAAATGGTATGCAAAAGCTTCTTTGACTGCTCTTACCATGACCTCTGAGGATTTAGTGTTCTGATGTGCAACTTCTACATGTCTGGAGAAATAATATGAGCAGGTATGTTTTCTTCACTGTTAAAATAAATAAATAAATAAATAAATAAATAAAAACAACATATGCTGATCAGGTATGTTTTGAGCATGGCAGCTGGTTTGACCTGGTTTATGCTCGTCCTTAGTTGGTCATGACCTGGTCCTGAGCAGGAGCTAGTTGCTTAGGACCAGCTTAGCACCAGGACATCACCAGCTTAAACCAGCTCAACCAGCTGCCATGCTTCAAAACAAAATTTTCCCACTCAAAGAGATCCATGACCACTTTTTTGCCAAGGACGTGCTGGAACAGAGGTAGGTAAAAGTGGTTCACAGTGAGGGAGTCTGTGTTGATTACATGTGTGTTACTGCTCAACCATTTGGCAAATGTTTGTTGATACACCAGGCCACCTCACTGAGTGCCAAGCTCTTTCTCAACACAATATTTATTGGTGGCTATCATGTATTTTCATGAGTATCTCTTTCTGTAGAGTCACTGGAATTACAAGTCTTTCTCATTTTAGCAGGAGAATATCAGGCAATGTCAGTTCTTCCCTCATCTGTCAATAAGGCGTCACTTCTTTACTTAATCATGCTTTTCTGGACACCTGGAGAAAAAGTGTCCCTTCACCTTTTAACAAATTTCATCATTGGTTTGAGCCCTCTTTATCGACTCAAAACAGCTGTCTGTCACTGAGAGAGAAGACACAGCATCTGTAAGACATTTACATATTTTTCTGCTTGTGAGGGATCCCCACTCAGAGTGCGATTTAATTGTATTTAATGTGTGCATTTGTGCACTTCTCAGCATACATCAGACTCCTGGATATGTATGTGACATGTTTCCATGTGTCATTATTTAGTTTCTGTGTCATCACAGCACCTAACACACAAGAGAATGCGACCTTTGGTGAACCCAGGTCCTCTCTCGGCCTGGGAAAGGCCTCTCTGACATTTGAACATGAACATAATCTCAATACTAAAAGTGAACTTATAGGTATACTGATTATAACTAATTAAATACTTGTAGCATTTTAGTACACTTTGAAGTATAGTCTCAGTAAACTAATAGTTTAGTAGTTTCAAACTGCAAGTATACTCGTAAGTTCTCTTTAAGTGATGTCTGATGATCGTGTTAGATTACATGTGGAAGCATCTATTGTTTTGGTTTCTTCTTCACTTGTGTTTTGGAAATTCTGTACAGAAGACATGTAACAGTGCCCCTACTGTATAACATTGAAAACATGGATTCTTAGTATAGTATAGCTTAAAAATTTCTGAGAAGTACTTGAAAAGTAGAATGATAGTATACTTTTAGTTTAAAAGAAGTATACCAATAGCACATTTGAACAAACTTCTTTTTATAAGGGTACATCTGTACACAATCCTAGCAAACATAACATTTTTCATTTAGTGTAACAGCGACAGATATTTTTTGTCAATACCCTGCGCAGGCGCAGGTCATGTTCAGCTTTGTCTTGCCTAAATACAAGAATGTTGTCAGTATGACAAATCACTGACGTCCTCAAATAGCTGGGACATTTGTCTCTGAAAGTGTTTGAGCATATAGCTTTATGAATTTTTTATTTTGATTTATTTGTTTATTTTGTGCAATGATAAACTGCATTTGAAGTAATTTATTCCAAAATCATCTGGTACATCAGTGAATGAGCTGTTCCGTGACATCATTTTGGGATGGACATTGAGTACCTGCTTTTGAAAAGCAGTGGCCATGGTTAAGCAAATGGTGCAATTATAGAATTAATACATCCTTCATAATGACAGACAATGGATTTTCCACTCACAGGCCAGGGGAGAGAGGAAACATCTATTTGCAGAGGCACCCACTGAGTGCAGCTTTAAATATTGCATTAAGGAGTACTAATAAAAAACATTTAAAAAAATACTAAAAAAAAAAAAACACTGTAAAAACAAACAAACAAACAAACAAAAACGTAACATTTTGCAGCGCCTGAAAATAGGCAAACTTCCATCAACATAACCAACGTGACCACCTGCTTGCACAGGGAGACTATTTTCAGGCGCTGCGTAATATCATTGTGCCTGCTGCACCCATGGCAGCAAAGTTCCTTGATTATTACGCTGGACTGAAAGTATAGTTCCTAGTAAAATCGCAACTTTTCATTTTCCGTCAGTCTTAGTACACATTGTAACTACAGCAGAGTCAAGTTTTAAATAGGAAAAATATTGAAACTCTTTGGTCATTTTTGAGTGAGATGGTAATGACCTAATCAGATTCAATGATCTATGCTAAGCTATGCTAAAAGACCCAGAGATTGGCTAAATGGTTTTGAAAACGGTAAAACTCAACTGTTTAATTCTAAGGGAGTTGGTAAATGAGCCTATTTTCAAAAATAGTGGTGTGTTCCTTTAAAATTTTAAGGCAGCCGGGTAACAAATTATTTTAAGTTGAATCAACAAATTGTTTTTTTACAGTGCGCAGGACAAAAGAGCTGAAGTTACAAATAATAATAATAATAATAATAATAATAATAATAATAATAATAAATGTAAAAGGGAATCATTTGGGATTAATCTGTTCAAGAGATATGTTCCATTGCAATCACCTGCTTTTGCTGTCTCCAGCAAAATTGTGAGAAAGTGTCACTCAACATGGGTCAATATCTAAAACTACATTTGTTAAAACACCGAAACTACATTTGTTACTGTTTACTGGCCACATGAGCGATAAATGTCAACAAACCCATTTTGTCTTCAGCAGGATTTCAATGCAGTAAGCATTTTGTATTCCTGGTGTTGTTAACTACTAATAAGATCCACTTAAAATCAAGGCAAGCCTATGTGACGCTTGAATACAGAGGATATTCAGTATTAAGACTGTAAATGCCTCGTCCTGTCAAAATGTTGTCAAAACCATGAGATATTTATAAATATAACTGTAAATGAGCAATATGGAATACTGAAGACCCTGAGCGTGCAGCGCCCTAAGTTAAATAAATATTTAACAAGTATTGCATTATGCTGTCAGGTCTGGGGAGTTAGAGGGAGTAATTAAAAATGTAATGTCATGATTTTTAATTAAATGAAGTCGAAATGGAACATTAGTGTTAAGAACACTCTAGTTATCATGTGTGGTTAAATTTAAAGTGTGTTATTTTAAACTGTTTTTTTTTTTTTTTTTTTTGAAGTAACAGTAGATTAAATTGTGGGACAAGTTTTGTCATATCTCGATAAGTGATTTATATTTTATTTATATTTCTGACGGTTTTCATTCTATGATTCATTGTTATAGTTTAATATTCAGTAGTTAATGTGTTAGATATTAAGTGAAAAAGCTATCAGCTAAGCATCCACTTTGAAAAATGTGACCTGTTTTAATGAAATGGCTTTCCAGAACTCCTGAACAGACCAAATGAAAATAAAATTAATTAAGTGGAACATGTCTGATCAATGAGCAGCAAGAGCACTTAATGAAGACAGTGTGCTTCCATCTGTGCTGCCTTTGATCATGCAGTACAAATAAGAAGTCAGCAGAAAGCAAGTTCAGAAAAGCTGAAAGTGACTTTATCTGCTGTGAAGGGCTGTGGACAAAGCAAGGATTGAAGACTGCGATGGTCTGCAGTGTCGGGAATGTGATGTGACATATACAGGTAGCTGTTTGTGCACTTTGTAAATCTCTGGAAAGCAACAGAGTAAGGTAAAAAAAAAACATGAAGAATATATACGCAATGTTCTTTGCACTGACTGAGCTGTCGCAGAAACTCTGATTTCCACTAACAAACCCCGAGCTGGGTTTGAAGCTTTTGCCTATCTGTTTTTCTCTGCCCGTGTCATTATGTTAGGAGGATGGTTAATGGTACTATGCAGTGGTGTACTGCAGGGTATACTTATCAGTCAGCTTTGCGCATAACCACTTTTAAATCCCCTCTGATGCTCATCATTCAGTAGTGTCCTGCATTGGCCAAAATCATGACAGTCTACTACATGAAAAGCTAATTCAGTCACATGTGAATAAATACACGAAAGCGTGTCAGGAGAGGCATGCAGAGTGGTAAAGTAATCATAGGCGTAAATCACGGGGTGGACAGGAGGGACAGGATCCCCCCTATCTGAGGGTTGTCCCCCCTAAAAATATCATTACAAGTGACAATGTGTGTTGTAAATAATATAATGGAAATATACTTAAAATAATTGTGTAAGTAGTAAAACAATATAAACGAAAAAAACATTGGGTGAAGTGATTATGTCTCTTTAATACAGATGATGCTGGATCATTAATAAATGAGTCATGACAAAAAATGACAATATCCAATGTATTTTTCTATGAGCGACTATAAGATTATCAAGCTTAGCTAGTCACCCACCACAACTAACATGGCGATAAGCCTTTGTGTGAACTGATGTTAGGCTAATAAGTGCCAATGTGCTGGGCTTTGCTCAATATGATGTTAAGTGGCAGATCAGTGGGCTTGCTACGGTTTGTTATCTAAATAAGAGATGTTGTCAGTCTCAGACGAAAGCTAAATACTACGTGGAGGACACAAAATAATTCAATAATTATAATACGACTATGTGGTGAACCTATGAACTGAACTCATATTTAAAAATGATCTCCATATTATGTGCACATGCTGTGTACACATATCTATCCTTACAAGTACAATTTTGGATGTATTATTTGTGTCCCTTTGCTCTTGAAAAATGTTTTTGTTTATTGTTCTGTTAGATGAAATTTACGCCCTTGAAAATAATAATTATTATTAATTACTAATTTGAATCAGTACATTTTAACGAAAACAATATCTTAAAAATAAAAAGAAGCAGGTTTTTACAATCAGAAATTTCTTAAACAGGTGAACCCTGGTAAACTTTTCAGTCCAAGAATCCAGTAAATGAATGCGTTTAAACAGTAAGTTCAGAACGGCTCTAATACAGAGAAAACACGACCGATTTAATCAGAGATTACATGGAGTCACATCCAGATGTCAGCAAGTTATTCTTTTTACTGTGTATTTGGAGCGTATACCGTCTTTCCAGGCACCACTGGTACTACGTCTTATTCATACCTTCTGATTTCTGCTGCAATTGTGTTTTGACTGATTTTTAGATCGTCTCCAAACTTACCAAACTATCTTTTTCCATTTTCATCAAGTCTTACAATCAAATATTTCAATACCAATTCCAACACACCTGTCTGAAATTATCAAGTGCTTCTGAGGATCTTAATTAGCTGGTTCACGTGTAGTTTATATAAATGTCTGATGTAAATTGCATACATGTAAAATGGTTTTGTACTCACTGAACTAATATTTAATATCAATGTAAATATAAAAACAAACTGCTTTAACTCACATCAATCATCCCCTCCACTTTAGCAATTGCTTTTCCAAAGATTGTTCCAAGCTGATCTCCGACTCCTGCCAGCAAAAATCCAAACAGAGGAATTCCCAACAGGGCGTAGATAATACAGAAGATGCGTCCACCCTCTGTGTGAGGTGAGATATTCCCAAATCCTGGAATGAATAAAGGAAAATAATAAGTACTTAAGAACTATTTGAAAAATTGCTTTTTTAAAACACACACATACACAAAACTGTTTAAAACTATAATGTAACTTGAGATAAGGTGAGATGTGATGATTAAAAACCTAATTGTTGCACAACGGTTGTTTTGTATACTGTAATGGATTTAAGATAATAAACAGGTAAGATTTTAAAACGCTGTTTTCTCAAATGACATTTTATGTCCATCTTTATTAATGTTGTGTAATTAGTGATACGACTGTACATTATGTCTTAAAAATCTGTCTTGTATGAGCTTCATCTAGACCCAAAGTAGTTTGTTAGGAGGTTATTCTTTTCGGATGCTTTGCATTTAAAGAACTAATATAATATTCAACTCAAATTAATATTTCCTGTCTAATTATTTATTGTGTGTCAAGCAGCCGTGTAATAAGCAGGATAATGGCAGAATAAACCCCTTCAGGGTGATGCAAGTCCCCTCCATTTCACGTCAGGGTCCTGTTTATTTTTATTTTTAATAACAACCCACTGGATGTACATTATCCCTTACTTAAATGTCAGCCATGTGCAAAATATGCCATTTTACTTATGAACACAGGAACTCTGCATGGACTCTGCGTCCCACAGGTACATTGTGTTTTTCTGAATGATTACAGACAACCGATTGTCATTCACATAGATCCACATGATTATGAAACATCAAAGGATATTTAGAGATGACTGGCATGTACCGGATGATTATGATGATGCAAATGGAAACGTTTGCTAATTTAGTTGTTATAGCAACAAACTGAAAATAATGAAAGGGGGGGATTCCTGCCCCACCACTGGCCAGAGATGACTCTCTGCCTGAAACAAGAAATACCCTGAGGTACAGTAAATATCCCAACTGTCTTCTGATTTTTGCATAATTCGGACACTCTTTACCCATCACAGCTGTTTGTCTTTGTAGTTCATTATCTCTGTGCATTTTTAGCGGCCTAAAGCCAACCAAAGCCGCAGGAGCTGAGTGCGGAAATGACTTGTGACGCATTAATCATCAATTACATTTGCATCTTGTTGTTTATTTTATCCACTGAATACTTGACTTTGAAGCATTTCTTAAAGCATCAGAAGTTCATTTTGAATCAAAGCAAAACTTTGATGAATTTACGATCAACAAACAAATGTGTGCTCCCACACTCACCCCCTTCTTTCCTGCCAACCCCTCCCCACAACAGGTGCTTTAATTCTCACATAATGAATGACACTCCCAAATATTCCCATGGTCACATGACATCACATATGAATGTTTACATGGCTCCTATAGTATTTAAGTTCCTTTTCATTTACCTTTGTTTGTTTGTGTTTCAGCTTGTTGGTATTGTTGTATTGTGGATTCTTTGGATTTCTTAATAAACTTTGTTTTACTCTCATCATCGCCTTCTTTGGACTTCAGTGTGACAGAATCCTGGACCAAATAATAGAATATGCTGCAAAGTTCAGTGGCTCAATTGAGCTCCACAATTTTTAGCATACCATGATGACGAGACCCTGAAATCGCTGTTCTGGATTGGGCAAATTACCATCATCCCGTAGACCTCCCAGACACCACAGGACTTGGCTGGAAGAAGGCTGTCATTAGGTGTCTGGAGTGTGTTTTTCCTCAATCTAGAGCTGAGCCAGCCATCAACACGCTGCACGGAGTGTCTGCCTGAAACCACTGCGGCTGAAGAGCCAGTGCAAGCAGAAGCCTAAGCCTATTGACATATCTGACCAGGTGAGTAGGCCAGCATTTTGGCTCGTTTCTGTGATGCACTCTACAAACATGTTTGCGGAAAACTGAGACAGCAGGTGCACTCTGTTTATTTTCTTTATTTAACAAAAGCACAATGTTTTGTTTTATTGTGAGTGTTCGCAGATAAAAGTAGACCCTTTGCGGGGTCTTTGCGAAGGGTCAGTTGGTCATCCAAAGAAGCCACATATAGATCATTTAAAATGTGTTGGTATTGGTCAAATATTCTATTGATAGTGTGTCATATAGCCTACACCCATCCATCCGTCCATCCATTCATCATCAACTGTTTATCCGGATCTGGGTTGCGGGGGCAGCAGTCTCAGCAAAAAACTCTAAAACCCCTCTCCCCAGACACTTCCTCCAGCTCTTCCGGGGGAACCCCAAGGTGTTGCCAGGAAAGCTAATAGACGTCGTCCCTCCAGTGTGTCCTGGGTCTTCCCCATGGCCTCCTCTTGGTGGCACAAGCCCTGAATACCTCCCCAAGTAGACGTCCAGGAGGCATTCCGAACAGCTGTCTGAGCCACCTCAACTGGTTCCTCTCAATGTGGAGGAGCAGTGGCTCTACTCTGAGCTCCTTGGAATCTCTAAAGCCCCATTCACACTACAAGCAACAGGCAGCGACAAAGCGACACGATCCCATTCAGTTCAATGGATAGCTGGCGATTTCCGGCGACAAGAGTGACATCGAGCTACAGCAAGCGTTGGCAACCGGATGGGGCGTGTCCAGCGACGCGAAAAAGTTCAGAATCCCTCAACTTTATGCAAATGAAGAGCAACTTTCGGGAGCGACAGCCAATAGGAAAGAAGACGGTAGAGCTCATGTGATCGTTCTCCTCTCAGCCATAGATAAACATACTCAGTGGAAAAAAGTAGGCTCTGCTTTTCATTCGTTTTTTTTTTTTTGTATGTACAGATTTAATTTAATTTATATTTATATTATACTTAGTCTTTTGCCGCCAAAATGTTTGTATTTAGTGGGCAAGAAACCTGATTCGCTGTCAAGGCAACCAGTAGCGAGAACACCCACTAGCAACCTAGTTGCCAGACAGACTTCAGTACAGACAGAAGTCGCTGCTAGTGTGAACGCAGCTTAAGGGAGCGCCCTGCCACCCAGAGAAGGAAACTCATTTCAGTCGCTTGTTTCCGAGATCTTGTCCTTTCGGTCATGACCTGAAGCTCATGACCATAGCTGAGAATAGGAACGTAGATTGAGTGGTAGATCAAGAGTTTCGCCTTTATGCTCTGCTCCTACTTTACCACGAACTGCATTGCTGCTGCCGCTGCACCAATCTGTCTATCGGTCTCACGTTCCATCCTTCCCTCCCAAAATACTCCTCCACCTGAGGCAAAAACTCTCCTCCAACCTGGAGAGGGCAAGCCACGAGCACCATGGCCTCGGACTTGGAGGTGCTGATTCTCATCCCTGCTGCACACACTCGACTGCAAACCATGCCATTGCACGCTGAAGGTCCAGGCCTGAAGAAGCCAATAGGACAACATCATCTGCAAATAGCAGAGATGAAATCATTTTGGTCCCCGAACCAGACCCCCTCCGGCCCCTGGCTGCGCCTAGAAATTCTGTCCATAAAAATAACGAACAAAACCAGTGACAAAGGGCAGCCCTGACGGAGTCCAACATGCACCAGGAACAGGTCCGATTTACTGCCAGCTCCTGCTCCAGTCGTACAGAGATCAGATAGCTCTTAACAGAGCACCTCGGACCCTATACTCTCTGAGCACCCCCCACAGAATGCTACGGGGGACACGGTCAAATGCCTTCACGTTCCACAAAACATCTGGACTGGTCAGGTGAACTCACATGAACCCTCAAGCACCCTAGTGAGGGTATAGAGCTGGTCCAGTGTTCCATGATATTCATGTTCCAGTTGGTCTGGAGGTACTACTAGTGCTGCTAGAGTGAAAAGACGTGAGAACGATTATAAAGATCTGTGATTTCACATGATTTGTGGCATGTACGCTGCTTATTGTTTTATGCAGATGGGAGTACCCCTGTATGTTGTGTGATCAACGTTGACTCAGAGTTTATTTGTGAAACTCCATTTGAGTAGCAGTGAACTGAAAGTTTACTGTTTGAAGTAATTCGGCACAAGAAGGATGAAGTACGCCACCAGATAGCCCTGTGAGCTCAACAGGTCCTCTGGCAACATTGGATGACAAATTTGACGAATCACCAGATAGCCCTATGAGTACCGTGATCTCAACAGGCCCTCTGGCCTTCAAACTGAAGACTGAATCAACGTGCACATACACAAACAATCTGGATCTGGATAGTGGATCACTGAGGTAACAGACTTTATTTTGTTTTCTCGGGTAAGCGAAGGGGCCTTTGTTCATTTACTGGCCACAACAATTGCAAGCAGCAACTCAGGCCTGCAACAGGGTGGGTTCTTTATTGGGAGTGTGTGTATGAGTGAGTTTGAGTGTCCACATATTAGTTTATCTGACTGGTCTTTATATAGTATTTCACTTGTATTTTCTGATTTGACTGACACTGTAAAAGTTAAGTTTGTTAACATTTGTGCTCAGAGGAACACCATTTTTAGTATTAGTTTGAAGTGTTGTAACTAAGCCTAGCTAACTATAGCTAATCGTTCACGTTACGTGGAAAGGCTATTTCCAGTGTGTGAGAAGTTTAAGAGTAAGACAGAAAAACAGGATACATTAAAGAATATTACCTGAAAGTGAGCACTGAAGAGAAAGAAATTTGATTAGAAAAAGTATAAAAGGCAGATAAAGCGTTGCTTAAATTCCTTTATTGCTGTATTTTTTGTTTTGTATCTTTTTCCGTTTATTTAGTTTATTTTTATTGTTAAAACCCTACATCTACAGCATTCATACGATTTTTGACTTCTGCCTATTTCAAGTTTTAATACCAATACAATTGGAAAGTCCCTCACTTAATCGTGTATTGTGTTTTGTTACATTGCGTGGTTGAATTGTATACTAAGTATTTGAAGTGAACCTAAATCAACAATTAACCAGTTAGTCATACCTTTCATTCAGAAGATAGCTCGACAGGATCAATTAGTATTTCGAATTCAGGCCCTTTTCACGTTCATTTACCTTGAGTTCAGTGGTAAATTGATAAGGGGGCTACACACAGTACCCTGGCATAGACTTTTCTGGGGAGGCTGAGGAGTGTGATCCCCCTATAGTTAGAACACACCCTCTGGTCCCCCTTCTTAAAAAGGTAGTTTTTAAAATGCATAAACGTGCCCTAGAATAGGCTAGGCTAATCAGTGATGATGTTCTTTGATAATGTTAGGCTGCTTTTAGCCTTATGCTGGATCTGGTTTTGGGCAATGAAACTAAGTATGTAAATAAGTAAATACATTAGCATGATAATATCATGTATTGCCGATCTCGCAGGTTGAGGATAGGACCCAACACTACTGTAGCATATTAATTACTCACCCTCCTTGCATCCAAGGTGTATATGACTTCCTTCTTTCAGACGAATGCAATCGGAGTTATATTAAAATTTATTCTGGCACTGCCAAGCTTTAGAATGGCATAGATGGGTTTTTCTCCTCATCATTCCAAAACAAGTAATAAAAAGTGCCTCACATGGCTCCGGGAGGTTAAAAAAGGCCTCCTGTAGCGAATCGATTTTTGTAAGAAAAATATACATATTTAAAACGTAAGAATCAATTTTAATCTAGCCTGTGCTAACAGTTGTACACAGATCTTGCTTCTTTGACAAGGGGCGTGGCAGTACTGAAATACCATCTAAGCTGTTCGCCAATCGCAACGCAGTGGGAGAGCTAACCAATCACAACACATTTCGTTTTTCGGAAGGCGGGCCTTCATTAAACCTGGAACTAATCAAGCCATATGTGCCAGGCTGGGAGAAATGTATTGTAATAATGTAAATTATGTTAAAAAATTCTGCAGCTAAATAAGTAGCAGACAGTGTGCTGGCTCACTAGGTACCCTATGTGTTTGTGTGAGTGTTTTTCTACCTATGGTTGTAATAACTGTTCCAGCGAAGAAGAAGGAGTTGCTGAGGTCCCATAAACTGCTCTGATTGGATGAATTTCCTGAAGGGTTCACTCCTGCTCGTAATGCTGAAACCACTTGCTGTGATAAGAGAAAAAGGTTTGTATAAGTACACATATTCCAAAAATATTTATATGTTCACACACATTTCAAGGTAATACTGTTTCTGCCTCTGTATGACAAACTAGTAGCATCAATTGAAAAAAAAAAAAAAAAGAAAAAATTCTATACATATATACACCTATCTCCTGTAATCAGCCTGCTTCAATCACTCCACCAGCACCACGGAAAATAAACCCTCTTCCAGTGTATGCTAGCTCGTGTAAAAGAAAAAAAACTAAGTATACTTTGTGATTGAGCCATTAAGTACATTGCTAGATGATGGAGGTGATCAGGGCCATGGAGAGCTCAACTGTGACACGTGATGTATCACCTAAATGGCAAAGAGGCTCAGGTGTGCTGTATCAAGTAGCAATCAGCAGCACACTTAAGCAAAGACTGAATGCCTGGGTACACAATTTATAATAGGCTTTTACTATTGTTGCTTGTCAGACTGTACAAACGTGATGATCATGTCACACTGTGGGATCTCAGTTGTCATTAATGTTAGACTGTACAGTCAAGATACGTTACAAACAGGTGCGCACAAGAAAACTTGTCCAGAGTTTTACCTTATAAACCCATACACACTCAGTGACTGTGAGTTGCACTGCATGTGGGGCTGTAATGTTGCTATCATGAAAAGCCTATGAACGGCGGCTGTAAGCAGTGTAAGCAGCACTTAACACCCACATGAAAGCAGCAGTGCAACTGGTTTTTATAATAGCAAAGGCAACAACATATCATCGAAATTCCGTGAGCAGAGTTTATGGTGGTTAGAAGAAATCTCTAGCATTAATTCTGATCATGGCTCATGACAATTTGATGTTCATCGTAGATGCACCAAACCTTCTGACACTGCCAGAATTTCTTCTGAGGTAAAATTTGATCGCAACAGCCATTAATTGACCATCAGTGAACATGTCAAACTAACGATCAAAGATTTTTGCCTAGGATCTGAGATACGTTTTAGGATTTGCAAAATTTGTCTCAGATGGCCAAATTGTGGCCAAAATCATACAGTGTGTGCCTGACTTAAGACTCAAAAGAGGGAGACGACTCAAAATTAGGATTTTTCCCACCTCCTGCTTGTAAATAATGTCTGGAACACAGCTTGAAGTTGGATATCCGACCTGTGAACTCAGGGCAGATCGATCTACTTAGACCTCAGCAGGATGCATCAGGATTTGACAGTATTGCTTCCAAGGTAGAATTACCTGTTGCACCTATTTGAGCAACACACAGGGCTGAATTAAGTGCAATACCCACTGAAACAGCACTTCTGCTTCCACCAAAATACTGTAATCAGAATCCACCCACAAGAACCCCGCCATGCAAATTACATTCAGCACAGACTTTGTGGGTGTTTTGTGCCATGCCTGACTGGACAGTTACTTTAGTGAATCTAGTAACCTGTCTCTCTGCATCAAAGAGGGAAAGGCCAATACAAAGGCACATAAAGTGTCACTCTTGTGAAGATATTGTGGGCCAAGGAAGACCTTCTCTTAGAAGCAACTGTGGAAGCAACCAAGGTTTATATTTCTAGTAATTGTTGTTATATCCCTGGTTGTGACTGTTGTAGGCATGTCAAATGTTTGTATCATGATTTTTGATTGATGGTTTTTATCTTGGTATACAATGACTTTTATGATCATTACAAAATGCAGATTTCAGTGTTGTCCTCTGGCACTACATACGCTCTCTGAAGGAATACTTGTTTCTGCAACGCAGAGGAACTTCTGAGCCATAGCAGCAAGATGATGTACAGTCATGTGAAAAAGTTAGGACACCCTATTGAATTTTATGGTTTTCTGTATCAGGACATAATAAAAAATTATCTGGTCCTTGGCAGGTCTTAAAATTTGGAAAATAAATCCTCAGATAAACATCATCACCTGACACATCACACAGTGTCATTATTTATTTAAGAAAATACAGCCAAGACAGAAAGGCCATGTGTGACAAAGTTAGGACACCCTATGAGTCAACTGCCTGTAGATCCACATTTAGCAGCAATAACTTGAAGCATTTGTTTTCTGTGTGACTTTATCAGTCTCACATTGTTCTGGAGGAATTTGGACCACTCTTCTTTTCAACATTGCTCCAGTTTATTGAGGTTTGTGGGCATTTGCTTATACACAGATCTCACCACAGCTTTTGAGTCAGGATGAGCTCTGGACTTGGACTGGGCCATTGCAACACCTTGATTCTTTTCTTTCCCGCTATTCTGTTGTAGATTTGCTGGTGTGCTTGGGATAATTGTCCTGTTGCATGACCCAATTTTGGCCCAACTTTAGATGTGGGACAGATGTCCTCATATTTGACTCTAGAATACTTTGATATACAGAGGAGTTCATGGCCAACTCAATGACTATAAGGTGCCCAGGTCCTGTGGCTACAACATTATGGCCAAACATCTCCACTTTGGTCTCATCTGTTCAAAGGACATTATTCTAGAATACTTGTGTTTTGTTCAGATGCAACTTTGCAGACCTAAACTGTGCTGCAATGTTTTTTTTTTTTTTTAGATAGAAGAGGCTATTTTCTGCCAAGCCTTCCAAACACGTCATTTTTGCCTCATATTTCTCTAATGGTATTGTCATGAACTTCATCATTTAACATGTTAACTGAGGCCTGTAGAGTCTGAGGTGTAGTTCTTGCGTTGTCCGCCATTTCTATGAGCTTTACACGGTCTGATCTTGGGGTGAATTTTCTGGGACGTCCACTCCTGGAAGGAGAGGTGTCTGTTTTAAATGTCTTCCACTTGTGAATAAACTTCAAATTGTTTGGAAATGGCCGTATTACTCTTCTTAGATTGATGGCAGCAACAATTGCTTCTCTAAGATGATTGCTGATGTCTTACCTCCTTGGCATCATGTTAACACACACCTGAAGGCTCCAGACCAGCAAACTGCCAAAGCTTATGTTTTATAGAGGTGCTCAGACTTGCTGACGATCAGTTAATCAAAGGTATTTGATTAGCAGTACTTGACTGTTATTTACCCTCTTAATTCCAATGTTAACAGTAATGGCGTCCTAACTTTGTCACACATGGCTTTTCCATTTTGGCTTTATTTTTGTTCAGTAAATAATGACACAGTGCAATTTGTCATGTGTTGTTGTTCATCTGAGGTTTTATTCTCCAAGATTTAAGACCAGCCAAGGACGTTTTTTTTAATGATGTCCTGATATGAAAAACCATGGAATTCAATAGGGTGTCCTAACTTTTTCACATGTCTGTAGTTCTTAAGCTTGCCAACTCCATCACTGCATCTGGATGCAATACATGGATCTGACTCATTATTGGTGGCACAGAAAGGTACAGCTTCAGCCTTTGTTTTCAGGGAGCTGCTGCATTTACCCTTCTCAGCCCTCTGAAGCTTTGGCCAAGCTTTGGCACTATTTTTCAGAGGTAGGAGGATAGGTTGTGCTGGTTTGCTCTGCATAAGCAGATCCCTCTGTATGGGTTTTGGGCCTTCCCCAGTTTAGCAGTTGACTGTGGCCTAAAAAGTCATCAGAAAAACCTCCCTTTAACCTGGGATGAAGCCACCACCTTCTTGGTATCATCAGTGTTGGACTCAGGGTTAATTTAAAAAGAAATTCCCAATATTGTTTGTAGTGTTGTCCTCTGGAACAAATTCCTAGGCAATGTGACTGAAGTTTCCAACCTTTGAGGTAGTGAATAGTGCTATGTACTGATGACCAGTGCCTTTACTACAGGTCCATAGGTCAGTGTTGTTGCATTTTCCTTGGCCAACATGCTTGTCAACTTCCACTGTTGTACATTTTGTATATTGACGACCTACAGCCAATGAGAGAGCAAGATACAGGGCAAGGGAAAGTTCAGGGGGATGAGTCATAATAGATCTGCATCTGCAACAAAACATCAACACGCATGGCTTCTGCAAGCAATCATTCTCTCCTTCATATTCTTATTTGTTTATTTATTTATTTATTTTTTACTACAAATCATTGTACTGACAACTTGGATTGTAAGCTTTTTGTGGGCTACCGTTTTTGATAGGAATAAGTCTCTTCTGTCTTGCGTGAGCTTATGTTATTTCCATATTAGTTATCACGTGTTTAGTTGTGAAATGTAGTTCGTAGACAATGCAGAGTTGTTGCAGATTCTTCCTGCTGAAAAGTTTAGTGTGTGATTAATGTGTTTAATGTGTGACACCCATCCATCGTTTAGTGTGCACACAACAGCAACTAGACGGTACCTCAGACTGTTGTGCAGTGTGAGAACAACAGCGATTCGCCACATCTTAAAATTGCGCAGTGTGAACCGACACTCCCGAGACATTTGAATTCTGGACCGCTTCAATAAGTATCTGAAGCAATGGAATAAAAATCCAGCAATACGTGCCTGTACCAGCATCATAATAAGGTTGCAGAAACATCGGCACACTCATTTAATATAAAACATGCAAACTACTGTACATGCAAGCAAGCTACAAATGGTATGCAACACAACGTATTAAATAATTGTAGTATTGACAGTTTCCTTGACTGCAGTCTAGTATGAAGTCTTGATCCTTACACTAGTTTGACAGGAGGCAACATTTTAATGTTTGGGTCTTTCATTTTAAAGATGAAAATAATAAGTATAAAATGAGCCCCACATCAAGTCAGTATAACAGTATGACATTTGGGATAGATAAATAAGAAACCTAAAGTGCGTAATCCAGTTGTCCAATATTTGGTTTGTGTGCAAGTCAGCTCTTTCACCTTCACTAAGTTTTCCAGGTCTGATGAGTTGACACATGGATGCTGCTCAAGGAATTCCAGTTTTTCCACCAGGATGGCCAGTTTCTGGGATGTCTCATGAGGCTGTTCCAGCTCTTTAAACACAGTCGCTCCAAGAATCAAGTACAGCACCACCAGCAGGAAGACACTCAGCACTGTTTTCCAGCGCATAACAGTCACACGAGGCTCAAAGTCATCTGGAGATTTCCGCAGCACTGGCTGAGCTGAGAACGACAGACGTGGTTTGGAGTTGTGAGTGGCTGTTTTAGGATCAAGGAGGTCAGGAGCAGCCACTAATAGACAGGATAGAAAAGGAAGAAAGGAAGGTAAGAAAAAGAAAGAAAGAGAAAAAGAAAGAAAGAGCATAAGATAAGATTATACACATTCTCATCAGTAGTCCAGCAGTACTTTACCAATAAACAAATTTTGTATGTGTGCAATCAGGTCATACAGAATAAAACTGTAATGTCTGTAATGGCAGTCAATTTATGTGCCTTCAGTGTGCTAAAGGTTACAGAGGTCTTGTACTTAAGTAGTAGTAGTCTCAAACTACTATTATGCTCAGCAGACACTTTTACCCAAAATAACTTATATTGCATTCATACACAACACAGTTATCATGTATTTTCCAGACTCAAACCTAACACCTTGGCATTGATGCTTCTACTACAGGAACATTTGCTTGAGCTACACTATTCTATACTATCTATCTATCTAGTTATCTATCTATTTCAAAGAACCATATCCTCTTTAAACAAGAAGGCTTTGGAAGAAGACTGTCAGGTTTGAGGTAAGGGATTTATGTGTAGAGCATTTTTTAAGCTATTTCAAAAAAGAAACAAACTATCCCAGACACCACACACAAAGGTATAAACAACAAAGAACTGGCACAGGACTGAAAAACAAGGATAATACATAGAAAAGCAAAGAGTAAGGATAACAAAGGAAGACAGGTAGGAAAAATTAACCAATGATCAGTTATCAAGAGAGGCAGTGTTAGAAACCGAACTGACACTGAACCGAAACCAAACTGACAGAAGTGCAGGGAATCTGAACATCAGGCTCCAAACATACAATGTATCACGAGGACAAAAGAAGACACAGCCCAAGCTTGAAATCACACACTCACACAAAACAAGATGACAGGAGTGTCAGAACTCTGTCACCAATCTTAGAATAAACTAGACCCGAAAGTAACACAATCCAGACACTTAGTAATAGATATTTAGATAATTAGATTTTGCATGTCATCATTCAACTGAATGATCAGTGTACATTTCCAACCCTCAATTTAACAATGACACAAAAAAGTGAAAGTTGAATTTAATTTAAATGTCTAAAGGATGAGCTTGCTGTATCTTTTTTATTATCGGTTACATGCAGGGGTGCAGTGAGTCTCTCTTTTCTCTCCCACACACTGCAATGTCTGAAGGGTGTTGTCCTACAAGTGTTCTCCAATGCTTCGATATAAATTTTTCTTTTTTCTGTCCCTGAAAGTAGTGATTTTTTACTTTTCTTGCAGACACTCATTTAATCTCGCAATTATAATTAACACCTCTGTCATTACAGTGCTTTAAAGTCAGCAGCATGTATTTTTCTCTCTAGCATTACGCGTGTTTCCGTGTGTGAGTTATGTGGGGGTCAGGGCCGGTTCTAGACAGGCACATATGGGGGGGCAGTCAGAAATGTGAAGGGGGCATCATGTGTACACATCATGTTCGAGCACTGTTTTTTTCCCTGTGCTTATAGTAACAGTATTTTCCTTGCTGAATTGTGTTGTTAGCTGTGTCCAAAGCCTGGAGAAGTGGATTGCACTTTGTCAGGCCTCTACCTTCAGACCTGTCCAACTTGGGTGTCCCACTTGAAGACTAAGCTCCTGCTGGTATAGCTCTTAAGGTCACTGAAGCACGCAAACCCCCTGACCACAATAAGGTGGCAATCCCTCAGGGGGGGAAACTGAAAAATAAAAATTAAATAAAATAGAATAAAATATCCTTAATCCAGATTTTATCAATCAACGACATAACATTTATCTTAGCTGGGTGGTCTAATTCTCAAAAACGTTTAACCTAAAGTAAGACTTAACACTATAACTAGAATATTTACAAAACTGAAAGGTTGTCTTATGAATAATAAAAAAAAATGTGTGCGCGTGTGTGCGTGCGCTGCAGCCTGTGAATGAATACACACAGCGGAGGGACAGAGACATGAGGAAAATCTAATACCTTTTTCGGCGGATTTTTCCGCTACCGCAGATCATTTTGTCAACTTGTAATATATTCATTTTGTGAGTATATTAACATGTGCTTTCTCAAGTTTTCAAAATTTTGATTTGAGGGGGCAAGACATTTATTTGAGGGGGCACTGCCCCCTCTTGCCCCTGCGTAGAACCGGCCTTGGTGGGGGTTGAATTTACTTTACAACCATTCTTTTAAAAATCACTACATTTCTGCTGTAGGAAAATCCCTGAAACCACTCAGAGATAAGCTTGACTTCATTAATGTGGCTACCAAAACTTGTTGCGTGCTGAATGCGTGAAATCATTTCATTATCCAGTCCAAAGAACTTGTGTGCTTCAGGTTGAGGATCCTGGACCGCACATTTGTATCCCTTCTGATCAGCTAATTAGGAGAGATCTCTACAAGATACCCTTACGAAAAAGTTTATTCAAGTGTGCTATTGGTATACTTCTTTTAAACTAAAAATAGGGACATATACTTTCAGTCTACTTTTCATGCACTTCTCAGAAAAGTGCTTTATGTAGTTCTCAGAAATATACTTAAAATGACATTTAAGTGTACTTAGAAAAAGTCAAAATATATTTGAGCTACACTTGTGCTCCAAGAATCCATGTTTTCATTGTTATATGGTAGGGGGCGCTATTACACATGTTCTGTAAAGAATTTCCAAAACACAAGCAAAGAAGAAACTGACACAACAGATGCTTCCACATTTAAACTAACACGATCATCAGATATAAAACAGCATCAAAACTGTGTAACCTTATGGAATAAAAAGTTGACCCATGAAGAGGTAATGATGACCGTCAAGCTTTGGAGTCTTGATCGACTCAATCTACATTTTGATTATCATTCTGAATCCAATGCATAGTCTTTTTTCAGCTTTTTGTTCAAAATATTGTTTATATATTTCTTCTTTTATTTGTAATTATTTATGAAACTTTCCCACATTCAAGTGTAAATAAAACTACTAAACTAGTAATTTACTGAAACTATACTTCAAAGTGTACTAAAATGCTACAAGTATTTAATTAGAACACAATCAGTATACTTATACGTTTACTTTTAGTATAGTTGCAGTACAAACTAAAAACATAGATGTAAACTAGTTGTGTACGCAAAGTGTACTACTGCTATACTTTTATATACTAGGAAGTGGGCCAATTTAGTACACTTACAATATTAAGTGTACACTTACAAGTATACTACTAGTACACTGATATTTGTATACTTGCTACACACTTAAAAATATACTTGAACTTTACTTAAGTATACTTAATAAAATAAACTTAAAGTATAATTCTTTTTGGTAAGGGTAATGATAAGAGTGAGCTACAAAATGTGCAGAGCGGTGTGTTCCCAGGACCAGGAATGAAAAACATACAGTGCCGGTGAGCTGCGATGCAGCCACAGACCTGGTAAAAAGATCATCCGCTGGGTTCCGATCTGTAAGTGAAGGAGTCATTTGGTGTATATGCAATGAAAAACATAAACAAAGAAATGTTTGAAGGCTTCTTTATGTGGGCAGACTCTCACCATCAAGACTCAAGTCCTCATGGGTGAGAAAGCTTGCATCCCAGTGATGCTGTTTGAGGCAATTTTATGCAGTTTCATACGCATTTCAACTGAATATTCACGGAGACTGAGAAGACTGAAATGACACCCTGTATATTTTCTTTATTTACAAAAACCACAAACATTTGTTGATATGTTGAGCGTACACAAATAAAAGTAAACTTTCTACAGATTCAGGTGATGTATTACTTTTATGTGTCCAATTAAAATTGAGGGAGCAATTCAAGGTCTTTTTGCTGACATCTGGAAAATATGCGCGTGCTCCCGCCTGCGGGTTAGCCGACCCCAGGAGGTTAAGAGTTGATGCAAAAATCGCTTCTTTTGCTCACTGTTCTCTACAGCTTGTTGAAAACAATAAACAGACTTTTTAAAAATTTACTTATTGTGTTCTACTGAAGAAAGAACTCACCACTCACCAAGCATCAAATGTTTATCACAGTCAGCATATATAGTATAAGTATATAAAGTATATAAGTATATAAAATGGTGATATTACCAGTTTTATGGCCAGGAAAAAAAAAACAGCCATTGGCTTATGTAGCAAAATGTTAGTTTGGACTCTGCATAAGAGGTCAGAATTAAATTTTTTGTGTAAACTATCCCTTTAAAATTATTATTCTGTGAAAAGTACACTGCCCTCCAAAAGTTTAGAAAAACGCCCTAGAAAAGTTGGGTTTTGGACAATATTGGCATAAATCCTTTTTAATTTGTGATAATTTTACACTGATAATGTACAACACAAACTATGAAAACATATTTTATTACATAAACAGTTTATACACAGAAAAAATTTAAATTTTCGATTCATCAAAATATCCACCATTAGCAGCTATTACAGCTCTGCATAATCTGGGCCTAAATTCATTGTATTCTAAACTTAATTGGCAATCAATTGTCGAAGCTATTAAGGTGTGCTGACCCAAAAAATCACAGCATTACAGCTGGCAAAGGGGCATGTCTGACTTTGACATGTATATATTCCTATTATTATGTAATCAAAATAAAAATGATTATTGCTGCTCTTCAATGATAATGTCAAGTTACTTTAATGTATTTGCACGAAAAAATGATAAGGATTTAAGATGATATTGTCTCCATAAAACCGTTTTGAAAGTTGTAAGATTTGAAAATGACAGGTGATTACTCGTTGTCATCCGTGTAAAATACAATATGTTGTCTGCCATGATTAAGAAGACTATCATGCAACATGCTCTGTGGGTAAGGTGCACATGACATAGGATGAGAACCATAAAAAAAACACCAGCTAAACAGAAATGCTAAAAAGATGTAATCAAGCTATCAAGCTGCTATTAGGATAAAGTGCCCACAATTTCATACATGCAATCATTTAGTAAATCAGGGCTAAAACACTTTCAAATCACTGATTGTTCATTCAAAGGAGGAATATAGCAATAACATCTTAAATTAAATTAACAGTTTCAAACAGCCTTTAACAGATTTTAGTCAGTGGGCTATAAATCTATACTTTACAAAACAGTTTTAAATTTTATGTTTTCGTTCTCAAAAACAGATTTACGCCATACAGTATGTTCCCTTAGGCTAACACACATGCATGATTGATGCTGATGCACAAGGTCATCTGTGGCTCACCTCAAACTCACAGTTCGACCATGTTATAAAACAGAGCTTGGATTCTATTAATTTTCCATGAAAAGCAAATTTTCAGAACCATGATTACCTTTACAATTACTAACTTACTCACAGTTATATTCTGTCAAAGTACTACAAGTCCTTGATTTATTAAAGCCCAAATCTGCTGGTGTTGGGAACCAAATTGTGCTCTGTCTTTTTAAGCAAGGCTGTTCTCATTTATATGTTTATTATCTTTAAGATGTGGTGATTTACAATAAAAAATAAAAAATAAAAACAGTTTGAATTCTAAAAACGATATTTTCACACCCCTGGACTATTTGTATTGGTTCTTCTCTCATGTGCCCATATATGGTGTTCCTGTTCCTGTCCTTGTTATCGTCATTATTAGTTAATCACCTGCACCTGTCGGTCTATCATTAGCCTACCTTTATAAGTTGTATTCAGTTCGGTGTTTGGTGTCTGGTCTTGTCTATGAGTATGTGTATTCCTACCTTCCTTTTGTGGATATACCTGTGTGGATTATATTAAAGGCTTTTCATTGCATTTCACTGTCGTGTTGCGCCTTTCCTCTCACGTACTGTGACAGAAGTACGTGAGAAGTGAGAAGCACTGTGATTGCAAACAGTAAAGCGGCGTGTTACCCTGTGTTTTATTTTCCATTTTCAATCAGTGTTTTCTTTTTCTTTTGTCATGAATGACCCGGCCGTCCTCGTCCTCCTGCTGGAGCAGGGGGATGGCTCTCTTGAGGACCATACCGCTGACTTTGTGTTTTTGGCCAACATGACACACTACCCGGATAGCTGCCTCCGCTTGTTCTATCAAACTGGACTTAACACCATCACACGAGCGCAGCTGTCCGGGGAAGGTCCTCGAGAGAGCCTTACTGTCTTTGTGGAGTGGGTGCTGGTGTCCTGTGGATCACCGATGACTGTGGACATAGAGGATGATGACGCCAGCCCCACTCCTGACCGAGCACCCACCGCGGACGGACAGCCATCGCAAACGTCGCACGCGACAGAGGAAGTCTCAGTGGAGTGCAAGAAAGCAGAGGAAGGCCCCGCCCACTGCACCTCCACTGAGGGTGAGCAAAAACTGGAACTGGGACAAAAGGACCTGATAAACTTTGAGGATATATATGCAGACATGCCTCCTTTTATCATCATCAGAATTATCAGTTTACCCTGAGCCCTCTGTCTGCCCTGACCTGTCTTCCTGCCTGGATTTCCCACCCTCCCTCTCTTGCCTCATCCACTCATCCCTGCCTCAGCCGCACCACCTCTGTCTCCTGACAGACCCTCTGCTCACCCTCAGCCTACTATCTGTGCAGTGGGTTCGCCACGGGTCTGCCAGTTTTCATCGGTATCATGGCTGGAGGTTCCCTCGTCTCCACCTCCAGCCTCCGAGTCCTGGACTCCACTGTCCGCCATCAGCCCACCAGCTCCACCGGCCCCCTCGTCCCTCCGGCTCCGCCTTGGTCGGTCATCATCCCGCCATTGCCTCAGGACTCCACTCCTCCAGCTGCGCCTCATTGCTCCATCCCACCTGCTCCGTTGGACTCCACCCTCCACCCTCCACCCTCCACCCTCCACCCTCCACCCTCCACCCTCCACCCTCCACCTCAGTCCTCTGTCGTACCGGCTCCGCCGCGGACCTCCGGCTCGGTTGTCTGAGCCTTGGACTCTGCCTTGGCCCTCCGGATCCTCTGTGTCGCCCGGGCTCGATGGCTCTCCGCCTCAGACTTCACCTCCACTTGCTCCCCCTGGGGTCGTCAGCCCTTTCTCCACCATGGCTCCTCCCTCTGTCGGCTCTGCCGTTGGCCACCATCATGGCTGCGGCCTGGGTCTCACCTGGCTCCTCCTGCTCCGGGTTCCTTTCTGTCTCCACCCTGGCTCCTTCCTCCGTCGTCACCACCATGGACTTTGTTTGCTGTTCTCCTCCATCCTCCGCCAGAGCCTCCTCCTGCACCGACTTCCTGTATCCATCCCATGTCCACTCATTTGTTCACCTCCTAAATCCCCTCCGTCCATCTTTTTTTTTTTTTTCTCTATGGCACGAGGTCGCACCTTCTGGAAGGGGGGAGAACTGTCACACCCCTGGACTATTTGTATTGGTTTTTCCCTCACGTTCCCATATATGGTAATGGTATCGTGCTGTACCTTTCCTCTCACGTAATGTGACGCATATTCTGGGCTCAGTACAAGTTAAGATTAACTGACCACGTTTGTGGCAGATTAAGAAACACAAATCTGGGCTTCAGTAAAGCAGATTTATAAATATTGAAATACTCACTGTTTTAATAAAACAAGTCCAATATGCATGTCAACACCATTTAATGCTAATAACTTTTTCTATGTAAAGTTACATTTGTCCATTTTTACAGATTCATTACTTTAGCAAATGAATGTAAACACCATGACTGTAAAAACAATGACAACAGCTTTAGACCTTAAATACTAAAATGTTTTTTTTATTATTATTATTAAATTATTGTATTTTATTTATTTATTATTATTATTATTATTATTTTAATTCTAGACTTTAAGCCTTTTAATATTTGTGTACCTGCTTTAATGAACATGTTTTATATTCTGCTTGGAATTTCTCTAAAAAAGAGACGAAATTATTTTATGGTAATCAACATGTTTTACAAATAATCAACTATTAACCAATGCTGTCAATTATACAAGTTTAAATGGTTAATTTGTATTTTTACTTGTATCTTTTGTATTTGTATTTTTTCAGAAGCCTGAACAATCCTTTAATGTTCTTAAGTGCAATTCATACTCACTGTAAAAAGTGAACCTATGCAGTTGTTGCTTTAAGGAGGTATTTCTATCTGATACTACCTATAATTCTAGTTTTGTTGTTATAACCTAGTTCAATCAAGGTTATGTAACATAAAATTAGAGAAATGTTATTTCAACTTAAATCCATTGACCCAACAACTTCCAATAATGCTCAGAACAAACACATTCAAAACATGCACACCTGCTCCATGCTGATTAGTGAATGTTGGTTTAATAAGAAATTATTTGAAATGATTATATATTTAAAGTTGCGGCAAAGTGAAAATCTCAATGGACAGCACTAATCTTCAGCACCACTGTAAAAAAAAAAAAAATCACCAACATATCTCTCTCTCACACTTTTTACAATCCAGTCTGACTTTTTTCTTTCATACTAAACTTCTTATTGAGAACTGAGGTTTAGATGTTGATGTTTTATTGAAAATGATCAAGTTTGAAGTCACCATTGTGAAGATAAGCATTTGATTTAAGTGGGCTCTTGATTCTTGAATACTTATCAATTTTTCTCTGATTGCTGCAACTGTGTATTTTTAAGGCACATTTGTTATTGCAACAGTTGTGAGAGAAACTGATCAGATCTTAATTACTTATTGACCTAGTCATCATGTAATAGTCATATGTCTGAGAATGTTAGCTGTTAGTCTCATGATGTCATGATAATCAGATACTGTGATTTTTCTCTTTTATTATATAGGAAGTAGGGATCTTGCAGTACTCAATATAATTTCGAACTGTTCGGTACAACATCCACGGTTCAAAACGCGCTTGTGAATTGCGGTGTTTCGGTTTTGCATTTAAATAATTTCCTTGTTTTATTTCTCTCTAAATTTGCTGTGTGTGTGCCTGTGATTTCACATGCTGAGATGAGGAAACGCCTCCCCTTTATATTTGAAAAAGCAACACTTACAGAGCATTTTCCCTTCTAATGAAATGCAATGATAAGCCTTTCTAAACTTCTTGTCCAACAAATGAGAACATTATAACTTATTTTTACTTCACAGCATCCGTTGAGTGTTTGAAATAACTTGGCTTCTTATCATAGAATGAGGCAGTCAGTATATTCTATACTGTATGTCGATTAGCAATGGCTTACAAATATACTTAATCATTATGAAAATACCCGAGATGGCTTGAAGAACACAGATAAACCATATATTATTGCAGACGAGTGTTTATTGTCCTTACATTTCATCATTCAAACCATTTAACGTTACATTTAGTTTTTAATCAGTTACAGCAATAGAGGGTATGCACTGACATCACTTTCCCGCCGGAAAGCCAGACTGAGTGGCAAAAGAGCTTTCAGCGTGAATGGATTTAACAGGGAAGATGTGAAAACATGAGTAAAACAAATGATAATCAGTTTAAACTAAAGCTTGCTGAACCTGATAAGGTTCCTAACAACTTAACAAATATCCAGCGGTCAATGGACATTAATGCAGTATGTGTGTCTGATTTTGACGCCGGAAGAAATAAATAAAGCAAATTTGCCTGTGAACCCATTTTGTAAATACAAAATAGGTTGGTCTAAATCTAGGTGATCACTTATATCAATGATATAAAACATAGTTTTTGTCAGTGTTTATTTAAAAACATCCAGTTATGCAGAATTTAAGATGGTAAATATTTAGTTGATGACTCGTCAATACGATATATTACAATACAATATATAGGATATGATTTTACTGCACAATTCAACATATTAACATGAAATGATAACTGCAAATGCGTGTTTCGCTGCCTGGAGACCATTTGTTTCTTTGAATTGCAGCAATTAATTTGCTTCTCTTTTCAGTAGCTTTCAGCAGTCTGTAAAAATATACCTCAGGTTTCTTGTCAAATCTCTTTCTACAGTCAATCGCAAAGCTCATTCTTGTTGTGTTTTGTGTGTTCTGTCGCAGCATTCGCATTGAAACCAATGCTGCCATTCACTCAAGTCTTTTTGCCACTCAGTGGGCGGAGCCGCAGCCACTCCAGCTGACGGTGACATCACATGCATACCCTCTGTAGCGATGCCTTTACCCATATTAGAGATTTCCTGGCTGGAACGTCATCAGTGTTATCTCTTTGACGCATATATGGATTTTCTGCACGAGGGCGCCCTCTGGCATCTAGTATGAATGAAACCCATCCTATTTTGCGTAAAAAAACGGAAAAATAATACCTTTCTCAAAAGAAATATTAAGCAGACATATAACAATCAATGCTTTTTTCCAGTGTCCAGTGATGTGGCATGCCACAGAACCGAACCGAAAACCGTGGTTAAAAACCAAGGTATATACTGAACTATGGACTAACTGTATTGTTGTGTCCCTAATAGGAAGTGTTTTGAGTTGTGTCTTTTTGACTCACACAAAGATCAAGAATCAGTGCATGAATCTCAACAGTTGTGACAATTTTACCTAAATGGAGAAATCAGGTTACATCTACTGACTGTTATGTTTTTTTTTTTTCTCAAGTTGGTTGAATTCAGTTATAATCAGTAATCTTAAATCATTTATTTCATATCAACAAAACCAGTTATTGTAGATGTTACCAAATGAAGTACAATTTCTAAGCTGAACCAATACATTTTTTTAAGTGCTATAAAGAATGATATCATAAAAAATGTAGAAATTATTTAAAATAAACTACACGTTTTTAATATATTTATTTATTTTTAGAAAAAAAAAAATATTGCCTATTAAAAGAGATCTCCCTGCCCTAGGAAATCGCAACCTCAACTCAAAACATCTGATCTGTTTTCAGTCATGTCTTATTCATATAAACACTATTGTTAAACAGTTATCCAAATCTACATGAGCAATGTTTAGGTGATATGAAATTATACGAAACGAGCGTAGCCTATGTATTACGCAGTTCGTTATACGCAACACATTGATAATTTATGAACCATTTCTGTAGGCTGCAGTTTTTTTCTCCCATGTGACTGCTCTGCTTTTTGATCCAGGGAAATTATTCACGGAAACGGTGGTCATTTAATATTCATCTAGGATGCTGTTTATTCCTGCTTTTATTTCAAAGACTATATCAATTCTAAAATTCATGCGCATCGTCTCCTCCTGTCTGTCTTAGACATTCACACACACATACACACTCAAGCATAACAAAACACATCCGATGTATTTAAAGCCGGTTGTGCTCCTGTTTATGTAACTTACTTCTTCAGTCCTCTCCTCATCGATGCTCGCGTTACCGTGTGGGTGCAGCGGTTCGGTTCAATTTCTGCAACTCCATTTCTTCTGACCCGTGTTATTGCTGTAATCCTCCTGCAAACCTGACAGAAACCACTCAGAAAACGTACAGCTTGTTGAATGAGTGAAAGCGGATGGAAATGAATCGCGCCTCCTGTAGATCACAGACTCCAATGACGCAAGACGCGCGAGAGTGGTTCGGGATCTTAATCATAACTAAAGGTAGTTGGTTTGAACCAGGTTGATTTCTGAACCATCACAAAATTGTGCTCCTGACTCTCAGACTCAGCCCTGCTTACGCACAAAGTATAAGACAAGTAATTTATTCGAAATTTTGGTCATTTTAATTACTTTACGAAGTGGAAACTTGAGTCCAACGCAAAGGACCAAACAAACTCACAGCGTCGTAATATGGCCTCATAATGTTCCAAGATACCACGTAACGTATTTTACGTCTCCTAGTCAGTTCTAATGACCTTTTTTTTTTGAATGTTTAATTAAAACGTGTCTAGTCCAGTCAAGAAAAGTATTATTATTATTATTATTATTATTATTATTATTATTATTATTATTATTATTATTGTTTAGCTTGTTTTAGCATTTGTTTCTTTTAGCCAAGATTTGTTGATCATGTTACACATAAGCACTTTTGAAGCAAGTTTTGAAGCAGGAACACCTCAAGCAACTGAAGAGTACACCATTATGCTCTGTCTTAGTAGCCTATCACAAAGTCAGAACAAACACAACTGGTTAAAAAAAAATCTTCTGGTTAAAGCAGTTTTGGTAATACATCCCTTATTTGGTATCTTTTCTTAATCATGTAGAATGTCTAGTGTTATGCTTACTGTTTGTAATGTATTCCAGGATGCAATGAACCTTTAGAAGCTTAAATTTATTTAAACATGTTTAATACTCTGTTAACATTTTAAAAGTTAAAGATTCAGTTCACCCAAAAATGAAAATTGTCATTTATTCATCCTACTCACCAAACCCATTCATTCAGCTGTCTCTCCAAAGTCCACACAGCCAAAACTTTAACCCAATTATATTTAATATGTCCTGATGTGTTAAGTTTGTAAAGGAACAATGAACTTTTATTATTAAGTATATATATATCTTTTATTATTATTATTATTATTATTATTATTACTGAATAATCATTTTTTTACACAAGCTCTAGGAAGAGTTTGAACACAGACCACTAAGAATGAGAGGCATTACAAAAACGTTTTACTTGTTGCCTACAGTCAAATCATGGTTGCACTGGTATAGATGTAAACATACTGGTCCCGATACACTTCCTGTTTCTTTTTTTTTTTTACTTTACACAAACATCACAAAAAAATACAACCAACATAACATTTGACTGGATGAAAATGTTACATTAGCACCTTTAAGATGTATTTGTATATGTGAAATTAAAAAAAAAAAAAAAACAGGAAGCGCTTCTGGACCAGTGTTGTTTACATCTAGCGAAATGGTCTATTTGGAACAACAGCACTCTTGCTGATGTGATACTGATGAAATAGCACTGGTGGCAGGAGAGTAGAGTTGCCATAGCAACCGGGAACACATCCTTTAGCAACTGGAGAGGACAGAATCTGACATTCCTGTCAGTTACAGAGCCTTATTCTGCATGACCATATTTTAGATCCCTTAATTCTACCCCATACCTAAACTTAACAACTACCTTACTAACTACAATAAGCAGCAAATTATTAGTGTACTGAGGTAGTTAATAGTTCATAGCTGTAGTTAAAAGTTAGTTAATAGTAAGAATTCCACCTTAAAATAAAATGTGACCACCTTCCTCTGTACCCCACTGTTTAAAATTTGTCGTTTATCATTGTGAGGACCAGAAATGTTCCAGTGAAGTCAAGGAAGCTCTTATAAGGCTAATTCCAAAGTAGGAATTGTGCCACTTCAGACGTTTGTTCTATTTGACCATAAGTGCCCTGCGAAGTGAACTTCACAGGGATATTATGCCATGATTGCAGTTTGAAGGGATTGTATATGTGTTTATGAATTTAAATTGTATTCATTTACAGACTACAGAGGTATGAATGTCCCACTTCACAATTCTCTAGCAAGTTTCGTCTAGACGCTGTAAAGATGTTGCAGGCAAAGGTATAGCGCAAATTCATGAATAAATGTTCTTAAGTGAAATAAACTGCAATGGAATTCCCATGCTTAGGGAGTAGAGAGCAACAAACACTGTGTAGGGACCTTGTCAATTGGAACACACTCATGCATGGAGCTCTCTTCTAATGAGCTGGCAATCTGAATCAGGTGTGTTAAATAAGAGAGACATGCAAAATATGCAGAGTGGGGGGTTGTCAGGAATGAAATTGAGAACCATTGAAATAGAGCATATGAAAATAGAAACAGTGAGGGATGCAACATAAAGTGGGTCTGGAGACAGAGGTGGAACAGGGTTCCAGGGTGGAGCTAGAAAAGTTGGTGACCAGAGAGGAGCTAGAGATCAAGGTGGAGCCGGCAGAGCAAGAACAGGAGGCCTGGGGTGATTCCCAATCAAGATTCCCATGATGGTGCAGCTGACCACCACAGCAGATCAGAAGGGACTCGGGACCTCCAGGTGGACCTGCACTAGCTGCCAGTCTGCTACATAATCGATTTTAAAATTTTACTTTTAGCTTTTAAAGCTCTTAACATCTCAGCTCGTAAATGTATATTTAGATAAAGTCGAGAGGTGATCATGCTTGTTCTATTGTTAGGCCAAAACTGTGGAAATGTCTCCTGCTTTCCCTCAGATTAGGGTTAGGATTTCATCAGAATCTGAATTTAAATCTAAGTTATTAACCTATCAATTTCCCCAGGCTTATAACTGTTCCTAGAGTCTAAGGCTCCATCTTTTCAGTGTTTTAATATTCTCCTCCCTCTCATTTTATTGCAGCCTGTATTGTTCATATTTACATCTTATGTTTATTTTAGTATGGTTTTATACAGCACAGTGGTCAACTACCATTGTTTTTATTGTGCTTTATAAATAAATTTTTATTTGATTTGATTTGAAAGCGGAGCAGAATTAGTTAATGCTGATGAGACAGGAGTAGTTCCCAAGGTAGTTCAGGCAGAACTGGAGACCACTTCAGCAGAACTGACCAGACTGGAGACTTCCACAATGGAGCTGAAGACTATCACAGTGGAGCACATGGAACTGTAACAAAAGGCACAGAGAGGTCAGGGTAGGTCTCTGGAGTTCTATTCAAACAGGCAGGGAGTGGCCACTGGGCATTCAAGGAAATGGCTGCAGCCTCTGGAGGAGCTGTAGTGAACACCGCTGCCTCAGGAGGACCAGTAGTGGATGCCGCTGCCTTGGGAGGAGTTAGTGTGTGCTTGGAAGCACTAAGAGTGGCTCGGGACTACCGGACTAGGAAGCACTGAGACTCTTGGGCTACGTTCACACTGCAAACATAAGTGCTCACTTCTGATTTGTTGCTCAGATCTGATTTTTTTGGCTGTTCACATTATCATTTTTACGTGTGTCTAATAACAGATTCCGGCGTAAATGAATGACGGTCCTGAACTGACCTGAATGCACAAAAGAATGACAACAAAATGGAGTGACGTAAAAGTTGTATTGTTCAGACTGAGGTTGCACTCCAGAACATCTCCATCCTCTCGTGGATGACAGTTTCAGTTCTACACATGGCGGAGGCTTGTTTGGGCCATGACCAAGTTACCTGTGTTTTTCAGGCAAGCTTCTGATACAAATGTGTTTATGATGCCACCATGTAAGGTTGGGATCTGGGACAGGGGTGTCCTGGAGGGCTACTGTCCTGCGGAGTTTAACTCCAGTTTGTTTAAATGTGACCATGAAAACTGTTTCCATGCCTTTTGTCCGACTAGATGCAGCACGGAGGTCATTCCCGAGTTTCTTGTTTGCCCAGAGAGGACTAAAAGAGGTAATTCCTGAGTTTCCACACTGTTCAGATGCGACCATGGAGGTCATTTCCATGTCCTCTGTCTGTCTAGATGTCTTTCCACGAAGGTCATTCCTGAGTTTTCAGGCTGTTTAAAAGTGACCAAGGAGATCAATCCTGAGTTTCCTGTCTGTTCTGATGTGACCACGGAGGTTGTTCTCAAGTTTCCTGTCCGTCTAGATGCTCAAATTTCTTGTTTGCCCTGATGTAGCCATAGAGGGCAATCTATGTGCCCTCATCGCTGCCACAGAGATGGAACAAAATTCCTTCATAACTGCAGCTAGGGTCAAAAAAAGCCCCTGAACTATCTGCTTGTCTTTATGTTTCTTTAGGTTTGTCGAAATCAGCCTATCACTGTTCACTTGTCTTGTGTGTCTTTGTTGAGTGCCTGGCTTCAATTTTCATTGGCTAGACATTCTTGTATTGTCATGTTCTATATAGCACATGTTTATGATTGGCCACATGCTTTCTTGTCTGTGTTGTACACAGCACATCTTCTTTGGCTGCATGCTTTCTTTTCTTTTTTACTGTGGATATGCATGTTTTTGTGTCATAAGCCCTATTCGGAAAGTAATTGTTTCCATGTGGACATCTGTAAAAATTAATTTATATGGTACCTCACTGATAAAACTATACAGTGATGCCAATTTATTCACAGTGTAGAAACACAGTGTGTAAACACAGAGATGTGTATTTGCATGGGAATTAAATTAACACATGGTGCTGGGAGAAAAGCACAGATTTCCTGGTCATAAAATCAAAGATTAACCTCTGTAAATGCTGAAAATAGGTTATGTCCCCATGTGAAATAATTACTGTCTAAATAGGGTTATATTTTGTATCAGGACATGGCCCTGTTTTCTTTGTTTTTGAGCCTTGTGCTTCACTGTCTAGTTTTTTACCCTCACCCTTTTTGTTACGTGATTATTGGTTTATTTTCATCACCAGTTCTCCCTCATTACCTGCTTTGCTTTCCTAGTTATCCTCCCTGTGTGCTCTGTCCTGTGCTGATCCGTTGCCGAAATTCATGTCTGATACATGAGAACACTTCATAAAAAAATGTAAGTTATCTTTTTATTATTTTTGCGAAATATCGTATTCACAAACACAAATAGTCAAATAGTAAACTGAACATCCACCAATATAAAACAGAACTGATTCATTCTATATTTAATAATCTCAGAAAAAAAAAAAAAAATAGCATTTGTAATAAAAAATCTAATTAGTATATAGATCATTTATACAGAAAATAGTTCCAGTCCTCAACTTTGATTAGTAAAGTAAATTTCCTGTTGTCATTTTACCGTTTATATCAATTTGTTACTCTTTTCCAGGCTATGAGTTAGGTACTGAGTTGAAGTGGAGCTATTTAAGATCTCTCTTTTTTTTGGTTCCTGTTCCTGTCTCCAATTCTGCTTGTGTCTATCCCACCTTTAATTTTCCTGTGATTTATGATGTGTGTATCAATGTCTGCTCAGTTCTATTACTACAGTATATTTGACTATTTACCTGCTATAACTGCTCTAATTTCCCAACTGCTTAAATCAGGGGTGCCCAAACTTGGTCCTGGAGGGCTGGTGTTCTGAAGAGTTTAGTTCCAACCCCAATTAGACACACCTGAACCAGCTAATCAAGCTTTTACTAGGCATACTTCCAACAGGTGTGTTGAGGCAAGCTGGAGCTAAACTCTGCTGGACACCAGCCCTCCAGGACTAAGTTTGGACACCCTTGGCTTAAATCAGGGGTGTCAAACTCAGTTCCTGGGGGGCCGCAGCCCTGCAGAGTTTTATTCCATCCTTGCTCCAACACACATACTATGCAGTTTTCAGTCAAGCCTGAAGGACTTGATAAGTTAGATTAGGTGTGTTTAATTAGGGTCGCATCTAAACTCTGCAGGGCTACGGCCCTCCAGGACCAGAGTTTCACACATCTGGCTTAAATCATATAAATCAGTGGTTCTCAATCCTGGTCCTGGGGCCCCCTGCTCTGCACATTTTGCATGTCTCCCTTATTAAACACACCTGATTGAGATCATCAGCTCATTAGTTCAGTTCATGGATCTCTCTCCTAATGAGTTGATGATCTCAATCAGGTGTGTGAAATAAGGGAGACATGCAAAATGTGCAGAGCAGGGAGCCCCCAGGACCAGGATTGAGAACCATTCATATAAATTATTTTGTTTCCCCCCCTTTTTGCACACTTGTTACAATAGCACTTCTTTCTGAGAGGTATATCTTGTACAGAAATATTTTATCAGCCTTTTTTAAGCATATTACTGAAGAAAGTCTGTCCAATTGTTTACTTTTACAAAGTGAAACTCAAGTGCAATCATAAACAGTACACACTATTTACATTATTCCCCTCTTATTTCCTGTTTGAGCTCTGTTACATATGCGTGGTCCTTTCCATAAACAACCTCCATGATGGCCAAAGCCTGTAACACAAAAACAATTATCACTCACTTCTGGCGTTTACAGAGTTGAAAGAAAAAAAAAAAAAAAAGTTACTTTTGTCTGTAGTTCTAAAACCCTGAAGAGAATTAGCACTAAGCTGTAGATTTAAAAATGTAAGTTAAAGTTAATGTAAGTAAATTTTCTACATAGTGACTACTACTACCACAAAGATGTTTATGTGCTTAACAGAAAACCAACATGTTTCAAAATTGTAGTCATTTGACAGAAAGTGAGTTGATACCACAATGAACTACTAAAGTGTATGACACTGAATATGTGGCTATAACTAATTCTGAGTCAGGGAATAAAATTGTATATAAAATCATTGGCACTGAAAACATCAACTTTAATAGAATGAAAAATTTGACATTTTTATGCCCTTTCCTTTGATAACTTCCCTCTGTCTCCTGGACTTATGCTGTCTTCACGTGCTATCTGAAACTTCCTACTTCCAGCTTTTTAAGTTGTAATTTTTTTTGTAAATTTGTAAGTTGCTTTGTTGTCAGAAAGAACAGGAATCATGGTGGATGACCCATTCAAGAGTTCAATCTTGCCTGTTTCTTGAGTAAATCTTATTAAAGCCAAAAAGGTATTGAAGATATTTAGTCAATATCCAATAGGTTTTGTTGGATATTGACTAAATATGTATGATATTGACTAAATACACCGTGTGCATAATTATTAGGCATGTCGATAATCTGGTCATATTTTTTTACCAAGCACATTTTACCAATTCCAAACCACAACGATCTTAATAACTACTATTAATTTTGTATTTAATCATTTGTAAGTGATATATAACTGTCCGTGAAGGCTGGAAGTGAAAAAGTCCTTATATTCAGGTGTGCATAATTATTAGGCATGTTTTCTTTTACAGATAAAATGAGCCAAAAAAGATATTTAACCCAGACTGAAAAGTCCAAATTATTAAATGCCCATGAGAAGAATGCAATACTAATGCATTACAAGAATTTGCAACATTAAGGCTTGACCATTGGACAGCGAAATGCTTGTTGAGTCTGCATGGTCAGAAAAAAACAGGTGGAGAAGAAAATACGCATGTTTTGGGAGTTCATTTTAGTCCATCTCTGCAAGTCAGACTTTTCAGGATAGGAGACTAAACATGAACTCCCAAAATGTACTGCCAGATTTTGGAAGATAAATTCTTGAATCAGAGGTACAAGAGAATGTGATGCTTGTCCTTCAAGAGTCACTCTCAACTTATCTGTCTCTAAAGCATATAAAAAAACTGTCTTCATGTATTTCACAAGACGTCAGCTTGTTATTCTTATTAAGTCAGGGGCATTTTTTAGGATTTTTTACCAAGCAAAGTCTCTGAGAACCTGACACATTGTACTTCTGAAGACTCCAGGTAGGTTGTAGTTCTGGAAAATGGTGGCACTGGAGACTAAACGGTTCCTGATGGTGTCACACCTAATTCTTCACCTTAATTCCTAATTCTTTTGCAGTTAACATGCGTCTTTTCTTCTCCACCTGTTTTTTCTGACCATGCAGACTCAACAAGCATTTCGCTGTCCAATGGTCAAGCCTTAACTTTGCAAATTCTTGTAATGCATTAGTATTGCATTCTTCTCATGGGCATTTAATAGTTCGGACTATTCAGTCTGGGTTAAATATCTTTTTTGGCTCATTTTATCTGTAAAAGAAAACATGCCTAATAATTATGCACACCTGAATATAACGACTTTTTCACTTCCAGCCTTCACAGACAGTTATATATCACTTACAAATGATTAAATACAAAATTAATAGTAGTTATTAAGATTGTTGTGGTTTGGAATTGGTAAAATGTGCTTGGTAAAAAAATATGACCAGATTATCAACATGCCTAATAATTATGCACACAGTGTATGAATGTAGTGTCCCATTTATTGGTATCCATATAAACATTCACTGCGCTATCTAGATATTAAGCTGCAGGATGATTCTTAAATTTCGGTCAAATAAAATGCTAGATTTGCTGTGCTCAATACATACGGTATGCATCAAATGGTTATTTAAATATGGAAATATACATGACTGTAATAGCAGGAGAAAGCAATACATTACAGCTATGTTTCTCCCCTAAGAAACTCAAGTCTACAGTAATTCCGATAGCATATGAAGGCAGCACAAGACCTCTGTCATTGCTTCTGTTGTGTGAGTGCCATGAATTCATGATTTTTTTTGCTGCATCATTCTACAGACCTGTGATTACAGTTGGTCTGCTGGAGAAAACTAAATGCACAAATGAACAGGAAACAGGCTTCCAAAATGGTGCCGGGAATTCCTTTGAAAAGAAATACCGTACAGGTCTGGAATAACATAAGGGCCAGTCAATTTTGGATGAGTTTGTACCTTTTGAAAGGCATTTATGCCAGTGGACTTCTTGTCCAGAGCCATGTAGAGTCTGCCCATCTTCAGATACATAGATGCAATATTTAGAGAGTATGCTGGGTAAAGGACACTAGAGAAAAAAACAGACATTAATATATTGGTATACACACAAATATCTCACATTTATGTATTATATACATGAATGCGTATGTTCTTACGTGTATGGCTTCATGACTTTTTCTCCATATCTAACACCTCCATCATAATCCTCATTGAAAATACAGATGCCCATGGCCTGGTACATCATATGAAGGATGTAGATGTTTGAGTCATCAAACACTGTGCTCATCTTATCAATGCTGAGCTCACACATCTCTAGCAGCTCAGCAGGACGTGACCGAGTCAAGATTCAATAAACATTTGACTAAAGCTTCAAATTATTTAATGACCTTTGACTAAACAACATCAGCTGTGGGCTAAGGTGATCTGGGTGGTTGCTAGTTTGTTGTGAAGCTGATCTAAGTACTTTTTCATTTAATATTTTGCTAGATATGGCTTTGGTCAATGAAAGCAACACTTTTCGTCAAAAAGCCAGATAATTTGAGACACTGAGGTATTAAAAAAGTGACAGGTTAGTTTAAATCACTTCTAAATCACAACCCTGTAAGCAGTAGTAATAGTGATGCTTGACTTAGCTTAAATTATACACTAAATAATAATATATTGGATATCTGAGTATTGAACTGACAGGTTTATGAATGAAGAAATCAGCATTGCAATTAATTTTGGACACTACAAAAAGCAAAAGGGTCAAAAAAGGATATTTTTTTCAGGTTTGGCCCTGCGGAAGTCTTCCATGGCATTCCGAGCGTAACGCACCATATCCCTGATCTCCTTTTGACTGATCTCATCACTCAGTTTCCGCACCTTCAACTTCTGCTTATCCTACAAAACCACAAGAGCAAAATTATATGATCTACATATTATATTATAATTATATATCACAAAACAAAACAATATGCTATTCACTACAATCTCTTTTTTGTACACGTGATGTATATACACTTTAAGGTGTATACAATGTGGTCGAATTGTTTCAGATTGGATGTGTTTTATGACCATGTAAACAGAAAAAAAATAAAAACATGCAATCAGATATTTTGAGATCACATATTTCGGCCTCATTCATATGTGGAAATAAATCAGATATAAATCAGATATGTGCCAATGCGACTGTCACGTAAACGGGCAAATCAGATTTTCTGAGGCATTTTGTTCTGTATGTCATTAAAACTGCAACAATCTGGTACTCCGTGGCTTAATGACGTCATATTATTGTCAGGAGGAAGCATGTGAGGAGCATTAAATGACATCATGGTGATGTTTGGTGAACTTTGCATATACCGCAGAGCTAGCATCAAGCACATTTTGCATTCGTCCATCTTGGCTAGTATGTTGTGCAAGAATGTATGGCAACTGTAAACACATAAACTGGATATGGGTCACAACTGAAAAAAAATTATAAATGGACGGTCAAAAAAATCTGATTTAGGCAACAAATCAGAATTGGTCATCAAGACCTGTAGTGAAAACAAGGCCTTTGGGGCATCCAGAGAGGTTCTGAATTAGATTTTTTACAGAACTTTTGTAAAACACTAACACTGTGAAATATTGCTTCAATTTAAAATAAAAGTTGTCCATGTGACTTTATTTAGAAATGCAATTTATTCTTGTGATGGCAAATCTGATTTTTTCTCAGTTTTCAGTGTCACATGATCCTTCAGAAATCATTGTAGTATTATGGACTTGTGCTCAAAAACATCATCAATGTTGAAAACAGTTGTGCTGCTATATATATACAGTACTGTGCAAAAGTCTTAGGCCACTAGTGTTTTCACCAGCTAAAAAATGATTTAAAGTAAGTTATTTCTATCTTTTGCTGCAGTATGTCAGTAGGAAACATCATTTTACATTTCCAAACATTCTGTTTGCCATTAATTGTAATAATCTAGTGAGATTTTTGTTTGCACAAGGAGTCTGACAACAGCCAGTGCTCCACACAGAGATCTGATCTCACCATCATCCAGTCTGTCTCTGGAATGACATGAAGAAACAGAATAACTGAAACAGACTAAATCCAGAAGAACTGTTTCAACATCTCCAAGATGTTTCACGTAACCTACCTGCAAAGCTACCTGAAAAACTCACACAAGTGCACCTAGGGCAAAAGCTACTTTAAATGCAAAGGATGGTCACATTAAATGCTGATTTATTTTAGTTAATAGAAGTTCATTGATAAAGAAAATCTATTTATGACATTGTTTTTGACAGCATCCTCATTTTATGTGCCTAACTGCCTAAAAATTTTAACAGTCATGTAGCTTTGTAGGTATAGGTCTCTTAAAGCATCTTGGAGATGTTGCCACAGTTCTTCTGGATTTGGTCTGTCTCAGTTTTTTCTGTTTCTTAAGACAGACTGGATTGAATGATGGAGAGATCAGATCTCTCTGTTTGCACAAGGAGTCTGACAACAGCCTGTGATCCACACCAAAATCTCACTGGATTATTATAATTAATGGCAAAATGAATGTTTAGAAATGTAAACTGATATTTCTTACTGACACACTACAGCAACACACTGACTTTAACTGACTTTAAACCATTTTTAGCTGATGAAAATACTAGTGGCCTAAGACTTTTGCACAGTACTGTATATATATACATATATATATATATATATATATATATATATATTTATATATAGAAAGTGCAAAAAAAACATTGTTTATTTCAAATATAAATTTTTGTAATAATGTAATTGTCTTAACTGTAACTTTTTGATTAATTTGATGAGTCCTTGCTTTTTAAAATGTTTTTGTATCTGGCTGCTGTGTAATTGGGGCAAAGTCAAAGTCAAGTAGGAGTAAAAATATTCCATCCATTCCACACACCATGGATTTGGTTGAGCACTCTTTGCAGTCACAGCTGAAGTAGTAGACGTCTCTGAGTCTCTCGATCCTGTCCTCTGTAGGGTACAGCAGGTCTATGTAGCTGGTATATATCTACACACACACACAGAGCAAAATATAGAGAAAGCTGTCAGTAACTAGAAAATAACTGAAGAGTATAAGACATCAGGTTCATGACAGCTGCAATTTTACCTGATATCGACTTTGGGCATGTTGAGTAATCCAAAAGCATGGTCACTCATGAATCATCAGACCACATTACACTGTAAAAAACCCAACTTGAAAAAAGTTTAAATGACTAGTTTTGTTGTGTTGGCTCAGCAAAAATCCATGAAAAATCAGTGCAGCTAATTTTAATACACTTATTAAACCTAAATCATTTTTTCTGTCCCTACATTAAATTTTTTTAAGCTTTTTGTAGTTAGGTTTTTTTTTTTGTTGCAATTTCTGACCCTATGAACATCTCTAATATTATGTTCAGTGACACTTGATTATGATCTGTAAGGAATTATAATGAATTAAATCAGAATAAAAATATTTTTTCCCCCTACTACAGACATCCTATTACACAGTCACAACACGGCTCTGTGGGGACTTCTGTTCTACCCTGATGCAATATCCAAGATTTGTTTGGTAGGTTTTTAAATATTGTTAATCTCATATTTTCATTAGTCACCATTCGTTTATGAAATGTGTGGTTACATTTAAGAAAGATGCTGACATGGTTTCCATGTGGGTTCTTGTTTACGACAGATTATCACATAATGCACTATTAAAGGGGTGTATTTGAGCTTTGATTTTTATATTTACTCTTTCTCAACCATTTTACATTAAATTTATATTATTCTTAGGACACTGATTTAGAGGAGAATTATGCAAGAGGAGTGAAACTGGGCATCCCTGAAGTCATGGAGGATGACCTCTCACATACAACAAAGAGATGACTAAACTTCAGCATCATCCTGGAGGAAACTGTAGCAATGGAGGACCTTCTGACTTTCCCCTCATTTCATAGTACTCTATGGACTTCTCTTTGTGCAGAATATTGGCTTTCCAAAAGGATTAAAATGCACATTTGTTCACTGGCACACAACTGGCCCAGGGATCTGCACGAGTATGCATTTTCCACAGTGAGCCTCATTGCACAGCTGTTGTGCAAGATCAGAGAGGATGCAAAACAGGTCCTCATGGTTGTTTTATTGGTCCAACCAGACTTGGTTCTCTGAGGTCATGCTGTTCGCATCAGCCCCCTCCTGGTGAATCCTGGTGAAGGGCCTTTTTTCTTAGAGGCAGGGTACAGTTTGGCACCCGTGCCCAGACCTCTGGAACCGTTAAGGCTGGTCCCTGTACGGAACAAGGAGGAATTCAGGGGGCTATCACCAGCAATGATAGGCACAATCACTAATCACTCAGATCAGATCCTGCTCTGCCAAGTGTCACGTGTTAGTTGCTTGGTGCTCTGGGAAAAACCCTGGAGATGTGGTATTGAATCGTGGTGCTTCCCTTCTTCCAGGACAGCCTAGAAAGGCACCTTTGAAAGTATACGTGACTACGATAGTCAAGACACTGTGGATGGCAGATTGGTACAGAAGCATGATTTTAGTATTAGTTTCTGGAGGGGTGCACAGAAAAGAAGTAGGGATCTACAAGCCCTCTCCATTAACGAAACGTCCCTAGAGTTTGGACCGGAGGCTCTCACATGGTCCTGAGACCCCGGGCCGACTGTGTGTCTAAGGTTTCCTCTACCCCTTTCAGGGATCAATTGGTAACCATAAAAAAGCAATCTCTCCTGATAAGAGACACAGCATTGTCTTTGTTGCAGAGACATGTATATGCATACATCTGGATCGCCATGGGTTCTGGGTATTAACTTAAGGTCGACCGATGTATCAGTTTTCCCGATTAATCGGCACAGAGAGTTGATTGGCGGAACTGTCAGTTATCGGCAAAAAGTCCCTATAGTCTTTGTTATACAGCACGAGTATAACACGAGTATAACACAGTGAACTACCTGTAATGATCAATATATAATTAATATTAATATTTTTATTCATTTACAAAGTATGGTTCAGTAAGCTACCTTTTTTTTAATAGTAGAGCACTATTTTCTGTTCAGTATCCATTTTAAAAACTATTGGTCGATTCATTTTCGGATGGGATGTGGTCTCCATTATGTCCCTTTCTCACTAGAGAAGGTGAACTCTTCCCAGTGCTAACAACTAGATATACTCAGCTGTTAAAAATGTAACTGTTTTGAGACTCATAGAAAAGGCTATGTGGCTAGGTGACCCCCTCCCATTGTAATGGTAAGTTTCCTAGAGGCGATAAAGAAGTGAGGCCAGGCTTGTCTAGTGCACTTGTTAGCAGTATTTGTGCTACCACAAATTAGATGTGGCATTTATAGGGACCCCTACTGTGAGAACTTCTATACCTGGATGTCCAGCGAGTGGCCTCGCATGCAAATTTCACTCTGCAATTTAAGTGGCCTTTTTGAATATGTCAGAGGTATTTAGGCTCCCAAGAGAGACCCCTAGTTCTGGAAATATGACACAACATCTCTGTTCCTTCTATCAGGCAATGAGGGTTAAATTAGTAACCAAAACATTTTTTAGATCATTCTTTTATAAGTGACAAAATGTTTTTGTTGGGTGACAAACTTTGCTAGTGCTATGATTTGTTGTAAAAAAAAATTGCATGTACTGTGGGGCTCAGATACAGGAAAGAAGGGTCTTATCTAGTGAAACGATCTGTTATTTTCATAAAAATAATACAATTTATATACTTTTTAATGTTAAACACTGGTCTTGTCTTACTCTGCCTGGACAGTTTTTTTTTCTGGTTCATGACAGTTAGGGTATGTCAAAAAACTCCCATCTCATGTTCTCCCTCAACTTCAAAAGTGTCCTATATCGCTGTTTTACCTTTTTTGTTAAGGGTGTTTGATCTTCTTTACGTCACTTTGCAAAGACTGGGTCGGTACTTCTGCAGCGATGTAAGATGATTTTGAAATGATTTTTGAAGTTGAGGGAGAGTTGTGATTAAAAAGGTATTTAAATTGTAGTTTTTTAATGAAAATAACCAATCGTTTCGCTAGATACGACCCTTCTTACTCGGCTGGGATCGTTTACAACCGCATTTGGGATCGTTTGAAGCCGCATTTTGGAAGTTCAAAATTGGGGCACCAAAGCAGTCCATTATATGGAGAAAAATGCTGAAATGTAAAAACATAATTTCTTTACGATTGAAGAAAGAAAGACATGAACATCTTGGATGACAAGGGGGTGAGTACATTATATGTGAATTTTTGTTTTGGAAGTGGACTTCTTTAATATCTTGGGTGTTATATTTTTCATCAGTATTATTTAACTGAAATACTGTAATTTAATTATCACTATGATGTGCCCTTTTCACCTGGTCTTTGTTATCATTGACAAAATAATTAAAATAATACAAAAAAATCTCTGTTAATGTACACTTTGTCAGAAATTTCACTGACTACATTATCACTTATAAGAAAACAGTGACACACTGACCTCTTGCCCTTGACTGATTTCCTGTACAGCCCGCACTTCAGCGTTGATACCTCTGTATGTGACTATGACGTTGGGACAGCAGCTGTGGTTCAAGAGGGCAATGCTACGAGAGCAACAGAAACACAATACAGGAATGTGAGAGGTGAAGAGTGGATAAAAAGAATGTTAGAAAGTACCTCAGAAGGTTTAGAGAGCTAGTAGACCACTCAGACCTTCTGTGATATGTTTCTCTAAGTACACAAAATGGTGAATTACAGTTTCAGCCCAAATGCTATGTTGAAACTATTAGGTTATGAAGCTGGGTTTTTTTGTGCCTGTTTAGGTTGGTAATCGTCTGTAAGCAGTAACCCATTGTATGTTAGGAAGTAGAAGTGAACAAGAGAAAACATGTTTGTACTCATTTAAACTAAAGTTTGATGGCACAGGTTTTTTAATTCCCTCAAACAAGTGCTTGTCATCACAGGTATCTGTTGGTTTTGCATCTCCAGTTTGTTGTTTGCCATCTCATCAGTTTCTTTTTTTGACTGTGAAACAGCGGACTGGGAGAGTGTTACCACCTTGTTGACAAAGTAATTAATTAAGGATACAGAGTTTGTAAGGTAATGAAAATGAAAATCAAGCCCTCAACAATGTCCTAAAATAAACATTAATAAACTTTTCAGACTTACTTACTGTTTTATCTTTCTTGTCCAGTGTTCACTTTGTTAATGAAATCAATAATGAAAATGTTTCAATTTCTGTTTTGTCAACATTATTAGAAGATTAGATAAAAGTATAAACAGGAATTTCTAATGTAGATATGATGACAAAAATAACACAAGCTACTTCAATGCATTAACAATGTTTTCTTAGAAAAGTAAATTTGGAAATTACATGGTTAATTCAGTACAATTATACTATATTACCTTATGCTGTAGACGCTTCAGGGCTTATGCAATACTGCATTTACATGCAACACTTCACAGTTATGCAAACATTTTCAAGATCCATTTATTTCTGACACAAAATGAAATGCATAAGTATCTGTGAGTATTTGTTTTAAGTAATCAGTTCATCAACTATATCACTGATAATAACATCAACAATTAATAATTTATTTAGTGACTAACATGAAGTGCTTTTTTTAAATATATATCAACTTGCTGAATTATTGTCAGTAGGTGGATGTTATTTCAGGAGCGCAGTTTTGTTTTGTTTTTAAGCATACTATTTACTTTATCACGTCTTTACTGGCCAAAATTTTGTGACATTATTATTAGATAGAATAACTGTATCTAATATTGCTGATAGAATATCTAGCCAAACACATTTCTGAACAAAATCCATTCAAAGTGAATGACAGTCACTGATGCAAATCGCTGGAGACTGTTTCATAAGCATTCTGGACTGCTCACAAACCATGTCTAAAAGAGGCTAGAAATAGACTTGGACCGTCTAATGTTCCCAATTACTGCAGCATATGCGATTATTCATCATCCAATAGTTTCTTAATTTAAAACACTTACACACAAAGAACAGCATTAAGCCTTGTGAATTGAGCACATTGTGTATGTGTATGTTTACTTGTGCTTACTCTGGAAAAATAGCTAAACCCAAGTTCGAGAGTTCCTCGTCCTCCACAGTGAAGCCGTTACAGTGAACCTGTGTGAAGCAGACAGAGCACATCATGTATCATTGCTCTAAACAATTGTTTACATTCATTTGGACCATTAAGTGGCTTAGACATGTTTTGCAGAATGCTCCAAAACATTCAGTCTGATTTTGTTACTACCAATATTGACCAGTATTTATTGTGAAAAGTGATATATAAATAAGTTTGAATTATTAATTATTTTGAATTAGTAATAATATTTCCCAAATATTACTTAAATTATTTTTTAGCACAATGACAATGTAAAGGCCAAATTTTATTTAATTGAGGGCTTAATAACATTGCACTATATTAAATAATTTTATACATTTTAACACACTTTAAATAAACTGTTCACCCAAAATGAAAACTTGCTATACACTCATAGCTCTTTATAAGATACTGAGGTCTTATGAAGCGAAAAGACCGGTCTGTGCCGAACCCTGAAACTGATTTACATCATCGTTACCTGCAATCTATAGTCTCTGCAAACGTTCTGCTTTCTGTTGCATGACCTGTGCTCAGTAGCGAAATCACACATGAACTGACACTGTTCTTATTTCCTAAAAAAGGACTGATCAGTAATCCAGTAAGGAAGAACACAGCAAAGGGTCAGCAGTCAAAACTTCTGTGTTTACCTGTGAGAAAAGTGTGAGCAGGGCCTGATGATCAGGGAAGTCCAGGTGTTTGGAGTAGAAGTGATGGAGACCGGCTATATGTGCTTCATTCAACTCTCTTTTCTCATTATCCATATCCTCCATGTCTGTGAGAAGATGAAGACAAAATATTTGATAATGATATTCAAATGACATAAAAAAGTGATAATGATATTCAAACAAGAGAAAAATAAATGTAACCACTGGGAATTATATTAAATGTTTCAAAAGCACAATACACCCAAAAACAACTGACAATAACTGATCCAAAAATAAAATTCAACCAATTTTGGGATGATTAAAAAATAATAATAATGAAGAACTAGAGAAAATTGACAAATTATTATTATTTTTTAATATAAATTATTACTTATATTTTGTGTTTGTTGAAATGTTTTTCTATTGTTTGTGAAATGCATGACTGAAACAGAATTTCCCCAAGGGGATAAATAAAAGTACTACTACTACTAAATTTGAAACTAAAAAAAAAAAAAAAAAAACACTATATGTTAATCAGACATCTTAAATATATTGTTCTTGAGTGTTAACTAAGGACTAATACCATTTTTAAACTGAAAGAAAAAATGGGTATTTGTAGAGCCTGGATGGACAGGCTCTGGAATGTGGAGAGTGAGCACAGAGGTTGTGGTTTCAAAGTCTTCTTCAACCACCCACACAGTCAATGATGTATTGTTGCAGCGTGTAGCTAGAGTCCCCCTTGGCATGATAATGAGGAGATGGTTGTCGAGTCCACTCCAAAAACAGCTCTCAAGCACGTTGTCATTCCAGGTCACTAGATGACACAAGCTTAGAAATTCATCCACACTGTCTTCAAGAGGATGTCCCCCTGCAGGCTCAAAACCTGGTCCCCTGGGTGGACTTAAGCAGCAGTATATAGATCCATATCCACTACACTTTGGTTTGGTGTTGTCACATTTGAAGTAGGATCAAGAAGATAAGATATGGATCCTATAGCAGCTTTTGAAATTTAATAAAGCAAAACAAGAAGACACTCCACAGGCAGAAACACATATACGTTTAGACACATTAGTAAGACAACACCAAAACAAAAAAAAGAACAAAAACTGAGGAAAATTTGTTTTGGAAACTAGCTAAAATTATGTTATTTATTGTGAAATGTGAAATGCTAGAAGAGTTGACAGCTTGTACATTTAAAAAAAAGATGGAGATAAAATAGAACTGACAACAAAATCGACATATTACAATATAAAAACAATAAAATAAACATTGTCATAATTAACCAGCAGTAGATCATAAGCAAATGCTTGTCATAAAGGTGCATTAGTCATTGATTGCGAACTGCATTAAAACCTGTAGAATGTGCAATAGTGGCACATTTTTACTTTGAACTTGTAGCTTACATTTGTTTAGAAAAATAACTTATAAAGTCTAATAATCACATTCATATAGTTTACTATCCCCAAATTTAAGATCTGAAGAGTTGTAGTTAAAGTAGTAGTTCACTTCCACACTTCACTTCCAGTAGTGCGCAAAAATCTACAGATACTGTACTCACTAGGGGTCAAAATCTTCAGGCACTTCACGATTCGATTCTGATTCTTGATCTACATTTTTTCCCCAAATTAATTCTTTTGCTGTGCAAATACATCTCTGCAACCTTACATTTGAACCAAAATTGCAGTTTTTTTGCTTTTTGTTTATAGTTGGAATCTCTGTATGTCAGTACTGCCATCTTAAAAGTAGGAGCGTGAATCTTTACTGGTTTCACAATTCAATTACAACTTTCATTATCAACTCAGTATCACTATGTGTCACATTCTCAGTTTTCAATATTACTGCACATGGCTACATTTTCATATACATTTTATATTAAATTTATTTTGTGCAATTTTTTTTTTTTTATGCTACTTATCATGCTACTTTTTAAAACAATCACTTACTTAAAATAAGGGTTCTTTAAGTATCTGAAAGTTTTCAGACAATAGTTATGGGTTTTCCTTTTTTCCTCAGCATCATTGCCGTTTGATTATTACTGATGAGATTATGGACAGTGGCAGCTTTTACAGACTGTATTCACATTAATGCTCAGATCTATTTCGATATATCAGATGTTTGTGGGTGGAAGGGTATCAAGCAATGCGCACGTGTCTCACAGCGCAAATTCTGTGCAATGAAGCCTGCCACGTCTCTAGTGCGGGAAAAAAAAAACAAGCTCAGAATCGTTGAAGAGAGAATCGCGAAGCAACGGAGAATCATTTTTTTTCCTCTCATCCCTAGTACTAACCCCATTGTCATCCAAGATGTGCATGTCTTTCTTCAGTTTAAGAAATTATTTTTTTTGAGGAAAACATTTCAGGAATTATCAACATATAGTGGACTTCAATGGTGCCCGCGAGTTTGAATGCAGTTTAAATGGAGCTTCAAAGGGCTCTAAACAGTCCCAACCAAGGAATAAGGGTCTTTTTAATGAAACGATTTGTCATTTTCTAAAAAAAAAAAAAAAAAAGTATATACTTTTTAACATCAAAGGGTATGCCAAAAAACCTTCTCTCTCCTCCAATTTTAAAATCTTCTACATCACTGCAGAAGTACCGACCCAGTGTTTACAAAGTGAACATGCAAAGAAGGTCAAACGGCCTTTACAAAAAATAAAATAGACAAGATGAGGTTAAAAAGTATCTAAATTTGTACTTTTTTTTAGAAAATGACCAATCATTTCGCTAGATAAAACCCTTATTCCTCAGCTGGGACTGTTTAGAGTCCTTTGAAGCTGCACTGAAACTGGATTTTGGACATTCAGACCCGTGGGCACCATAGAAGTCCATTATATGGAGATAATTCCTGAAATGTTTTCCTCAAAAAACATAATTTCTTTACAACTGAAGAAAGAAATACATGAATATCTTGGATGACAACGGGGTGAGTACATTATCTGTAAATTTTTGTTCTAGAAGTAAATTACTCCTTTAAGATTTGTATTATACCATTTACAATATTTAGGACTTTTTACAATCTTCAATTTGATCAAAATAAAAAATAATAAAGTAAAAGCAATGCCCATAGCATCACAAAAGGGCACTCGATACGTGAAAGCTTATTCGAGAAAATAAATTAAAAATGCAAAACAAAGCAGACCCTCTCTGTCAGATGTGTTTAATAATTTCTGGTACTTACGGGATTCCATATCCCTCAGTGAGAGCAGTTTCTCTGATGGGCTTCTCTCTCTCTGGTGTCTCTGCATTAGTAAATAAATCAATAAATAAAATCAAACACTCGTTGATTCTGTATCTACAGAGAGAGTAATGAAATGGTGCTTGTTCCTAACCAGCCTGGCGATGATTCTGGCCACCAGTCGCACTGTCTCTGAGGGGCACCAGTTCTCTCCAAATGCACACATGGCATGGCACTCCAGCTTGTGCATGGGCCAGTTCTTTTTCTGTCAAATACACACAGAAATGACACATGAAACACTCACTAACGCATATACACAATACACATGTGAATGTCCATACTATAGTGCATTATATTCCATAAAAATCAGTAACCATTTTTTCATAAAAATAACTTTTTTTTAATATTCTGCAATCTCTCTAGACATGAAATAAGCATCTTGTTATAACAAAACCATAAACAGACCACCTTTTGATGTAATTTCAGCTTGCTTCAATTTTGAGTTTGTTTGGTCTGTGTTTGTTTGAAGTACTCATTGTGGGAAAAATCACTCAGTCCAATGAAATTGTCTGGAATGAGCCAACCACTGCATCATAAAGGAAACTATTTAAAGCTTTAACAAGTTTTAATAAACAAGACTGCAAAAAAACAATCACTCAAATCTTAGAATTACGAGACATATCCCAAAAGTTAGAGTCTGGAGCAATCCCAGATTGCTAAAATGCATTAAAAGGACCCAACCTATGCCACCTGCAGGGCAATCAGAAAACAACATCAGTTAGGATTCTTACATTTCACACTTAAAGGAGTAGTTCACTTCCAGAACAAAAATTTACAGCTATTATACTCACCCTTTTGTCATCCAAGATGTTTTTGTCTTTCTTTCTTTCTTTCTTTCTTTCTTCAGTCATAAAGAAATTTTGTTTTTTGAGGAAAACATTTCAGGATTGCTTTCCATATAATGAACTTCTATGGTGCCCCCAAGTTTGAACCTCCAAAATGCATTTGCAAGGTCTTATCTAGTCAAACGGTTATTTTCTAAACAAAAAGTACAATATATATACTTTTTAAACCTCAAATGCTCCTCTTGTCTTGCTCTGCGTGAACTGTGTATTCCGGTTCATGATAGTTAGGGTTTGCTGAAACACTCCCATCTTAATTTCTCCTCCAACTTCAAAATCATCCTACATCGCTGTTTTACCTTTTTTTTGTGAACGATGTTTGGTCTTCTTTGCATGTTCACTTTGTAAACACTGGGTCGGTACTTCTGCAGCGATGTAGGATGATTTTGAAGTTGGAGGAGAAAATAAGATGGGAGTGTTTCGACATACACTATCATAAACCGGAATACACAGTTCATGCAGACCAAGACAAAATGAGTGTTTGAGGTTAAAAAGCATATAAATTGTAATTTTTCTTTTTTTTTTAGAAAATAACCGATTGTTTCGCTAGATAAGACCCTTCTTCCTCAGCTGGGATCATTTAAAGCCTTTTGAAGCTGCATTTAAACTGCATTTTGGAAGTTCAAACTCGGGGGCACCACAGAAGTCCATTTTATGGAAAGAAATCCTGAAATGTTTTCCTCAAAAAACACACAATTTCTTTACGACTGAAGAAAGAAATACATGAACATCCTGGATAACAAAGGGGTGAGTACATTATCTGTAAATATTTGTTCTGGAAGTGAACTACTCCTTTAATGTACACTTTACAGTATGAACAAAACATCAGGATACCATTTTCTTTTATTTTATTCAGAAATTAAAATAATATTGAGTTATTGACTCAATATTATTAGAGTAGTATGAATAATAGAGCTTTGCGATACATATATTAGTGATATAATCCCAATATTTTTGCTGATGATAGAAAATTAGGGAATATTGTGTATATTGCAACGATGTTAAATGTTTTGCTTATACGCCAGTTTCACTACCCTTTTTCATCTCACGACTATCACATCTGATATGTGACCGCTTTAAAACAATCCTGTGCGTATGTGTGTCAGCACTCTGTAAAGACAGCCACAAATTTCTATAGAGTTCAACAGTCAGGTTCTGGAAGTAAAACCTTCAGAATTTCATTATATTTCATTCATCATTCATTTTCTCTATAGGAAAATAGATTTTTAACAATAACTGATAAACCTTTAAGACAGAATTAGCGGTGAAAAACTACACTACTATGATGCTGTAAATTCCACCAATCAGAGTCTCATAGGGAGCAAAGTGTGCCAAAGTATATATTTGTAGACAATGAGGAAACAGCAAGACAACCCAGGATTTTTTTTTTTTAATATTGTGGTGGAAACAAGCTTCCAAAGCTGTCAGATACCTCTTAATGAATGTACTTCTTCCATTGTTCTTATTAGTCCTTTTGTTTGTAATTTGTTTCTTTGTTCTTTATATCACTGTTAGTATGTAAACCATAGTGTGAGTGTGTGAGTTACCTGACAGTTCACATTGCAGTAGAATGCTTTTTTGCACTTTCCACATTTTGCAAGACCCTTTTTCCTGTACATGATAGAGAGGAAGAGAAAAAACAACCAACAATGTTCATTAAAAATCCTAATGATAAAAAAATGTATGTGTGTGTGAGAAAAAACAAGCAATATTTTTATGTAGCAGTAAGCATGTTTCATGTCTAAATTACTATGTGTGTTTATTACTGACATGACAATATTACCCATATTCATTCACTGACACACATTAATTCACTCTATTTCTATAACTGCGGTTCATTTACAACTAGTACAGACTGGAACAGAATGTGATAGAGACAGGTATTAGATTCTAAAGCAGCAATCTCTCTTTGGCAGCTGTCACAATGAGTGTCACCACACATGAGCCAGAGCAAATGTCCTGTGTTTGGGCAGCTGCTTCTGGACATGCTGCTGTATTTTTAGATGTGCCCTTTTAGAGTTTATCTGCTGGTCATGACAAAAAAGTGAGATAAATACAAAACTATAGAAGGGCTTATTTAAATGTAATTTCTGTCTTTTATAACTTAAAAAAAATGTAAGACCATGCTTTAGACATACTTCACACTAAAATCAAAGAATAAACTCAAACACACACTCTTAAAGATATGTAGATCACAAAGCTTGTTCGAACCCCTACACATCCTCTCATTCATTCAGCTTTACCAGAACGTTCCAATAAAACAATAAATACATTTTTTTCCCTTTAATTTATCAGTGTATATCATACAACCAGCAAGAGAGTATTTGTTACAAAATAATGATAATAAGGATATAAGCAGCCTAACATAGCAGTCTATAAGATAAATTAAAAAATAAATAATAAAAAAAGTACCAACATGACATGCATACGTACATGCACACATAAAAGGAAAGTCAGACCTTGTAAAGCACTGTTCACAGATGAATCCTCTCTCGTTGACGGACAGTACGTATGAATATGCGGGACACGAGAACAGCAATTCACCGACTCCATACGCTCTGCTCACCCGTAGTCCTCTGCCCTTCCCTGGGCTGTCAAACTGCTCAATGCCCGCGATGCCCTCCGACTCCATCATAAATCCAGCACTTAATGGTACAGCAGTCCACACCGGTGTTCTGAGATTTCTAAGATTTTCTGAGATAAATGGGTGGACCATATATGAATATTTATAAGTTCACCCAGCATGCACGTGGAAATGTCCACGCCCGAATCTTAGAACTTATTTCAGGAAGATAATAAAGCTATTAAATACAATATTTAAATGAAAAAGGAATCAAGTTAAAGCGTCACGTATATGAACGTAGGCCTGTAGTTTGTAAAATTGTTGTTACAGTGTATATGCATGCAGCCATGTCGCAAGTCAAGCACAACATGGTTTTAGGTTTTATCTGCATTCGTAGATCAAGTGACACACTGGCTTCCTTTCGAGTCTGCCCTTTTTTAGACTTTCTTTACACTGTTTTTGTCTTACACAAATCGACCTACAAAAATAGCATGCCACACGTAGCTACCACTAGATGACAGTAACATGTTAGAGATTGTCGGTCATAATCTTAAACGCTGTGGTCTGCGTTCAAATAGAGCAAGTTGTATGCACGTGGTTCCTGCAGTCTTTTCAACTCAATGGATACAATGTTAACATTAAAATACTATTTAAAAATCAGTATTAAGCTTAAGCAACAAAATTACAAAATTAATTACAACAACCATTAGATTTTATTATTTTTGCAATCATTTGCTCTAAAGAAAAACATTTTGTCTGCAAGTTAATTTCATTTATTTATAAAAACTGTCTTTGACTTCAGCTTCTTATAACCTCCAGTTTCGTGACACGTTCCTAAAGCTTTTAGTAGGCATTAAACATTATTAACTGACTGAGGTAGGACAACAGAGCTGCATGCCGTTATAGGAAGTGACATTCATAGTACCGTTTAACTTAAAAGGCAAACTAAAATGTGATTTGGACAAGAACCATAATGTCCCAAAATGGCCAAAAAGACACTCTCAGACCTCTAACGCTTGTTTAATGTTTGTGAAATGCTTTGGGGAAAAACAAAAAAACAAAACAAACAACAACAACAACAAAAACATTTCCAACACCATAGGAAAACTATACCAAGAAAATTATAAGTTTGCATCCCAACCAAAAGATGCAATACTTAACAATGCTTAACTGTTGGCAGCATGTTCTTTTTCTCATAGGCTCTCTTTTTGCTAGGGATACAGTTGCTGATCATGAAAACTGACAATTCAACCATTCAACTTTAGTATTATCTAACAATTTTATCCACAAATTAAGTTAATTTATTAACACGCTTGCTCTTTAACATATTCCAAGCAAGATGCCTTGTTCCTTGAAGCAACCAGAGGCTTGCACCGCTGTGATGTTAACATTTACTTCACTCATCTCTAAAGACTTTCTTAGGTTGCTAGCTGTTTGCTTTGGATTCCTTTGTTTATGGTTATGTATTACAGCTTGGTACTTTGCGTAGGTGTGTCCTCAACTACTTAAGTTGTGGTGTACCACAAAAAGGAATATCAGAATATACAGGAGCAGCAGATATAGTGAAAGTATGTCCAAAACAAAATTCATACACAACTTATAATTAAAACATCTATACACAACACTTCAAACAATACTTCTATTTTAAAAATAGACAGCCAAAATAAATCAGCAGCCCATGATGTTAATGGCTTCTCTGTACAGTGTCCACCTTTTTCCTACACTCCACAACAATTTACGCAAATTCATGGCAGTAACTGAATGCACACGACACAAATCAGTCCTTACATATCAAAAATTACTGCTGCCCATTAGCCATGATACCAGTGCTTGAAGTGGGCCAGTACCGCAGTACCAGTGTTGTGCCCAATTGTGACCCCCACCGGAGGTCCTAGCAGTGGCATTGAGAGACCTTAATAATGAAAGGGCACTTTACTTTACTCTTGGCCCCTAATGGTTGTCATGATGTCTGTACCAAGAGTTCAGGCAATCATTTTAATACTCCAAATGTAAATTTTCAAAGACCTAAAAAGAAGCCCAAATGTCAGAGAAATATTTAACAGACCTGTTTGTGACTCCAAGTCCTGCAGTGTGAAATGTGCTTTGACTGGAAGTGATATCAATTTACAGCCAATGAGAAGGGAAGCCAATGCAAGGGAAAATTCAGACGGAACAGTCATAGACCTGCTTCAGAACATTAGCAAGCATGGCTTTAGGTTTGAAAAAGGCTTCCCCCTGATTTGCTTGGACATAAGAAATAGAGGACAATTTTGGCAGGAGAACCAATGCCTATTGAAGGTTTCCTCTGAGCTGTACCATAACTGGGGCGAGATAAAGAATAGTTTGAGAGATTTTGCCAATTCTCTTCAACATCCATGGGAGAGTTAAAGTAAGTTGTTTTCTTTTATTATCCCAGCAGGAGTAACAGCCTGATATTAGAGTTAACAACGAGAGATCAACTCGAGAAACCTTTACAAGTGCACTCTTCAAGGTCATGTTTCCAAAAGGAAACATTCACAGCAATGCCATGGAAGAACCATTTTGAGTTCAAAGAGTCTTTGATCAGTAAAAGAACCAATGTATGAACAACATTTGAATAATCTAAACAGCCTTTCCCCAGAAAGAACCTTTTTGCACAACGGAAAGATTCTGATGCATACACATCAAACTGTGGAATGCATAACAAATGATAATGTTTATTATTATTATTACTATTTTTATTATTATTTTGCTTACATCTCAGGGGGCTGAGACTAAGACTTTAACCCTGAGTACACAGTAGACTGGAAGAGTCAAGACACCATTTTCAAAACCTGGAACACCAGAAACATCACAGACTTTTGCTCTCCCATTTAATGGTGACATGCCCCACCAACTGCAAGGATGGATGAGCAAGTGGTGTCAAGCGCAAAGAGAGAGAATATATAATATATATAAGTATATAATGTAAAGCTGCTAATTTATTTGTAAGCAGTGAAAGTTGAGACAGATCCAACACATGGTGCGTTTAGTAGCTTTGCAAACCAGGTAGGATCTGAATTAAGATTATTGCAAGACAGCCAATATAACCAGATTAAAAATGAACATCACTAACATGCTGTTCATGATACTGAAAGTAACAGATCCTGTTCCAAACACTGTACGCATTCGTTAATATAACTTTGCTAGCAGTACACGCCCACCCAACACCACATAACACCCCAGGGTTTACTAAACACTGCCACCTGTTGATCTTAATGACAGGCTGTGAAAGCTGTACGGTTTATTTACTTAGATGTAGATTAGTAGTAGTGACATGTTTATACTGTTGATTTCATTGTGTAAACAAGTTTTTTTTTATTATTTTATTTATTTATTTTTTATTATTATGCAAGTAGTGAATGTGACAATGTTTACATGTAACAAATACAGAACCCTTTAGACATATAACAAAATAAATAAATAAATAATACTAAAAAGAATGTGACAATATTTAAATGTGCCAGACATATAGATTCAATCAGACAAACAAACATATATACTAACAGCCAACATTACAAGTCTATTTGTGTAAACAAGGTTGATTTTATTTTGTGTAAACCGCATAAGCAATGTTGACCTTACAATGTTAAGAAGAAAGAAGAAGAAGAAGAAGAAGAAGAATGTATACACTATGCACGTTATAAAAAAACATTAAACAGTTATTTTATGTACTCTGTCAATTACTGTACATTTGTTTTTGTTTTTTTAAACAAAGGTTACAAAAATAGTCTCTGTTTTTACATGCATTGGAAACAATGTAAATATTAGTGTTGGGTATCGAAAATCGATTCCGATTCCAGAATCGGATACTTAAGGTTAGGAATCGGATACTTCTTGTGAAATTAAAATTTCGATTCCGCCTATCGATTCCTATGTGCGGTTGTTGTTTTTTTTCCCCCCCATCTGTGAGGATCGAAACCACATCGAATGTTTATTATTTTTTTCCATCTGTGAGGATGGAAAAAAGCGATCTAGCGATCTGCCACTGCCAGGACCTTGCTCGCTAATCTAAGCCTAAACGCATAGCGCTCGAAAGTATGACTACACTTGCGATCAGAAGTCGAAAAAGCAAAGTATAATATTTGTGATAAGCTAACATGTTGCAATTGAGGTGACAAAGCATTTTAATTTAACAGATCGTTAAAGATCACAAACACGATTCAAATACCAACGTGATTCTATTCCTAAATTACAATGATTCATCTCTTTGATTCCTCAACCTTTCTTCCATGCAGCGTACGATCATACTAGTGTGATTTGAACATTCAAATCTGCGTGTGTATATGAACAGTTCCACAGTATTTTCAGCCACACAGTGTTACAAACATCAAAATAGAGTAAATCATCCTTTTGAAAGTTAATTTGCAATTCAAAACAATGTTAAAGAATGATCGATTACGTTGTTATGCCAGTAGGTGGCGAAAAGGGGCTGTTAATAATGTATTTGTCTTTGATCATTCATTCAAAAACACTGATTCATCCAGTAATGAACCAAGTATATCGTGAGGGAATCACTGAATCATTCACCTATGAATTAGGCCTACATGTAATTTTGTTTAGTTGTCTAATGTTTTTTTTTTCTTTAGAATCGTAAGAGAACCACAACTTCCATTTAAAAACAACAACAACCCAGTTGTTGATTTTTGTTCATTGCATTCAGCTGCAACTAAATGTTTAGTAAAAAAGAAACAGAATAAATATGCTTGATATCATCTTTTATTCACATTGGAATCGAAACTGGGAATCGAAAAGATTTGGAATCGATAAGCGGAATCGGAATTGATAGAATTCTAACGATACCCAACCCTAGCCAGCATATACAATATATAGGCAACTTGTATGGTCTGAAGCAGTGATTTTCAAACCGGTCCTGCGAGAACCCCTGCCCTGCACATTTTGTATGTCTCCCTCATCTAATACACCTGATTCAACTCATCAGCTCGTTAGTAGAAACTGCACAACATGAATTGAATGTGTCTGATAAGGGAGACATACAAAATGTGCAGGGCAGGGGCGCTTCCAGGACCGGTTTGAAAACCACTGGTCTGAAGGCATGATACATACAAGACATTGCGTACCAAAATAACACAACCACATCTTTTCGCAAATTCAATTTTCTTTAAAAAAAAAAAAAGGGGGATGCCATAAAAAAAAGTGTCTTTCTGTAAAGCTGCTTTGAAACTGTGCTATAGAAAACATTTGACTCTTGAGATTTATCTGCCACTACAAAAATCCTACAATACTAAATGTGTTCTTCTTGCGAAGGAATACAACCTGCAGGGGAGACAAAATAGTCACGCAGAAGGTTTCGTTGCATTTCTGGCATAAGTAATGCATTGTGTTCCCTTCTTTGCTCGACTGGCTGGAAAGACCCATTCCCTTGATTCTTCCAGGTTCCCTCAACAATTCTGTGGTCCCCATTTTTGAAATCTGCAAAGGCTGGAGGTGTATACGCCTCAGACTTGCGCTCACAGAGGAAGTTATGGATGCATAGAGAGGCCATAGTGATCTTAACCACTTTTTCTGGCTCCAAGAATACGGTGTTCCTGAAAACCCTTAACCTGTTTGTTAGAATGCTGAATGCATTTTCTGCAACTCTGCGTGCCCTTGAAAGACGATAGTTCAGTACCTGCTGACTGTGGTCCATCTGTTTATTTGGATACGGCTTCACGAGATCAGGCCTTAAAGGACACGCCTCATCACCCACGAACATGTACGGCATCATTATGTCACTGTTGGGCAATGGTTCAGGTGGAGGAAAATTCAGCTGACCCTGGTCCATCTCTTTACATAAGTCCGAGTAAGCGAATAGTCCAGCATCAGAGACCTTCTCTTGCGTTCCCACAGTAGCATAGATGAACTTGTAATTTGCATCCACAGCAGCCATTATTGTCACAGATAATCTGCCCTTGTTATTATTGTCAAGGCAGCCACTTTTTGCTGGAGGCTGTATATAAATCTGTTTCCCACCAAGTGCACCTAGGCAATGTGGAAACTGCCATTTCGATTCAAAGTCCTGGGATATTGCCCGCCATTCTGTCTCTGTTGATGGTGTCTAGCAACAGAACAGAAAAACAATTAAGACAAAGATTTGTACACTGATTCTTATATTCCTCACAGATGAAAAAATGCAGTGCTGTGAATATCAATACCACTTGAGTCTTTGGATTTTACGAGCTGTCTCTCCCAGGATAGTCACCCTATTACAGTATAAAATAACAGCCAGAGATATCAATAATTCTGCGATTTATCTGATGCAAACAAATATGCAATATTTAAAATACGCTGCATGCATGACATGTCCAAGTGTTCTAAAATTGAGGCACTGACATTTCTTGTATTTTCACATTGCTGAGTGGTCTCATCTTCATCCTCAGTGGTGGGTAATTCCACACCTTGAGGCCCACTGTCCCACAGGGTTTAGCTCAATCCATAATCAATCATATAATATAATTTATGCAACAATACAGAATTTTTTATCTGACACTAAACACAGCAATGATGAAATGTATCTTGGTGTGAGATGGGTACCAATGGTCAGAATTTTATTGACAAAAGAACAATTCCATATTTCATTTTCCATAATCAGTCCTTTATGAATGGCTCACAGTCTGAAAACTTTAGCATGATGTGAGGAAAAAAAAAAAAATAAATAAAAAAAATAAAAATAAATAAATAAATAAATAAATAAATATCGGAGTCATCTAAATAACACAAACCGGTTTCTTAATTTTATTATTGTTCATACATTTTATTAAATGTTCTTTCGGCATTTCATTTAATGTATACCTTTTAAATTTGCTTACTAAAAAACAACAGCAGCAGAAGTATGGCATGACAACATTTATTTGAAAAAAAAAAAAATGTGTTTGCTACTCAGCGCCTTATCTCTTTCCTTCCATTCTTCCATGAAACTTTAAAGTCTCTCCGCGAGCGATCGTACAGGTGCAGATACATTTGTACCAGCTCAGCTATTCAACACTCCAGTGTATTCATATTGCTAGTAACTTGTTGCTGCTGTTGTTTTGGATTTGAGGTCTGACCTCTGTGGAATCAGTAATAAAAACAGAAGAAAAAAAAAAAAAAAAAAATCTCCTGTCAAAGAAGAGTTCCCGAACACACCCACCGATTGCGTAATCGCCACGGACCAATGGTAGCTTAAAGGGGTTTAGAAGCCAAAACAAACTACCCCAGAAAATTTGCTTCGGTGAGCTGTTTCGAACTGCCGAAACAAACTCAAAACGAACTTCGTTTTGGCCTGATTTTGTTCGAAATGACGTCATATCAGTTTGTTCTTTGATTTCGTTTGAAGTATATCAGGGCCTTAAGGAGGGCCGGTTAGAAGCCACGCACCACCCCAGAATTAAATAGCCAGTATAGTGGGCACAGTTTAACGCATTACTTTGTAACGCGTTTCTGTAATTTGATTATTTTTTTTTAGTAACTGAGTAATTTAACGCGTTATAATTTTCAAATTAGTAATTAGAGTATAGTTACAAGCATGCGTTACCGCTGTGTTACATCATTGCTGACAGAATGTGATTTATCATGTGGATTATAAAAAGGGTATTGGCTACCACACGCGACGTCCTTTACCTGAGAACTGCTTTGACTGGTAAGCGCCTGTGAGGCGAATACTACCATTGAAAACAGTCAGCATGCACTCAAAAAAATATTTCAGCCCTTAACTTAATTCAATTACGTACAAAATTTCCATGCATTTAGATTACATAGTTTTAACTTAAACAAATCAGTTAAACTTAATGTGATTCAAATGCATCAGTCTTACATAAATGAATCAGGTAAAGTTGATGTAATAGTTCCCAGTGTTAAACAAACCCTGCTCAGTGTTCATGTGTTTCCACACTACAGAGTGTTCAAGTAGCATTGACACATTGCTTATTAAGTGTTCTTGGTTAATTATTATTGATGTTGTAATAGTCATCCAATGGCCTGATATGCTGATATCATTCAGTGATTTACCTGTAAGTTTCATGATATTTACAGTAGTTCTATGAACTGTAACTATTACTACTTTAAGATCACCAGAATTACTTAGACACACACAGACATCAAGAATAAGCATATGAATCTCAACAATGGTGACATTCAACAGCTGCATGCTGGGAGTCATGGGTGAGTTTTATAATCTGCTGTTACCCAGCACGCAGCTGTTGAATGTCACCATTGTTGAGATTCAAATGCTGATTCTTGATGTCTGTGTGTGTCAAACTGATGCTGTAGATTTCAAGGTTTAGTGTATAAGATAAACATCCATAATAGCTCATACACCTGTTGTAGACATTATGAAAATAATAGACTAACCACTACATGAGATTAGTGCATCATGACACTGGATGATAATGATTTAACAAACAATAAAAACTAACCAAGAACACCTAATCAGACTTCTTTTTGGCTTTTTTATTTTGCTGTAACAAATGTGCTTCATACACATAATTACAGCAGCCAAAAGTCAAGAGTCCAACTAAACCCTGATCGCCATGATGGTGAGGTTAATTGAAACTTTAAAAAAAAAAAAAAAAAAAAAAAAAATCTAAACCTCTGTTTAGATGTTCTGAAATAATATTTGTGGATATATGACAGAAATCAAGTCAAACGTCAAGTCAAATTTAATGTCTTCATTTATTTAAGTTCATTTTCTCTTTGGCTGTGGCTGATTCTTGTGTTTCTCTTTCCTTCGATGATTCTGCTTGTAAACAACAGGTGTTCATCATTATTGGTCAATCATGACATAATGATCTCCTTAACTCCAACACTGTGTCAATGCTACTTGAACACTCTGTAGTGTGGAAACAAATGAACACTGAGTAGGGTTTGTTTAACACTGGGAACTATTACATCAACTTTACCTGATTAATTTACGTAAGACTGATGCATTTGAATCACATTAAGTTTAACTGATTTGTTTAAGTTAAAACTATGTAATCTAAATGCATGGAAATTTTGTACGTAATTGAATTAAGTTAAGGGCTGAAATTTTTTTTGAGTGTGGAGAGTGGAATAGCACACGTTCTGTAGCTGGAAATACAATCATTATTTTTAGTTTATTTCTGTCAAAGGCAAGAACATTATTGTGCGTTGTCAATTAGAGGGGAAGAAATCCTTTTCAACCGTGAAAAACTCCACAACCAATTTAAAACCTCTGAAAGGGCAACACGGCACATTAAAACTTAATGAGAACGTACCGGGTGCGGAGAGCAACGCATCAGCTTCTATTGTTGTACCGCACCACTCTCTGTTGGGTCGAGTCCAGCGAGAGTGGTCTCTAATCCACTTGCACTGGACTCGACGCAACAGAGAGTACAAGACTTGCGCGGTACAGAACTTGATGGGCGAGTGCGGGTGCGGACGCGGGCGGGCAGAGACTCGTGTGAGCGGGATACGATAGAATAAAATGATTTGCGGGACTCCCGCAAAATAGAACTCTCTAAACATATCTAAAACAAATTAACTGCTATTCATGTATTGCACAAAAGCAACAAGAACAACTATATAAAACAAAAACGATTAACAGGCGTAAGCATAGGCTGAGTTTCTATTTATAACGTGTTTGCAGCGTTGAACAATGTTGATTTCTGAAATGCAATGGACAATCAGAGAATCCACTCACCGCTTGAAATGCTGTGCTTTCCGCAACCACGCACGCAGCAGCCTATTGCTTTTAGTTAAAATAACAGTGGTTTGTGAATGTTGATGCTTTAATAACAGATATTTTATCGGAGCGTTTATGCTGGGATAGTAGGCAACACACAAGTTCACTATTTCACGTAAATTGGATGTACAGAAAAAAAGTAACGTAACGAGTAATGTAACTAATTACTTTCGAAGTAAAGTAATCAGAACAGTAATTTGATTACTTTTTAAAGGAGTAATCAGTAATCAGTAATTTAATTACATTTTCAGAGTAACTTGCCCAACACTGCTTGTCACACCTCTCATTGTCAATACTGAGGATAAACCTTTGTTAATACCCTAATTTGGTAATGTATCTCAGGGGATACAGATATTTAAAAATGTGATAAATAACAGCACAAACAACACAGGACAATTGATACTATCAGTTGTATTGCTTTTTTTAACCAAGTCATGTGAACCCCATACTCCAAACAACCTCAACTACGATAATGATACCAGTACTAGATGAAAAAGTATTTCTCATGCCTCCTACAAGAGACTAAAGAATATGTATCATGTGGTGCATAAGGGTTAATATTTCTGTTTAATATATTTATAGGTAGATCTTTATTTTATTTTCCCCTTCAGTTCATGTTTCACCCAATTAATGTTCTGCATTAGCTATTTTACTACATAAGTAAGTGTTTTGTAAATACTAATACCAACTTACCAAAGCGTTGATTTTATATGACTTTATAAGTTTTATGAAATAAATTAATCAGCTTCGCTTTGTGGTAATTGAACATTTATTTTAGGCTATAATATTTCATTTCACACTAATCAATAATAGACTACTTTAGTAAAGATAACTATGAAGATACAATTAGTGGTTTTTAGGGCTGCTCTCGACTAAAGATTTTTTCTGGTTGACTAGTAGTCGTTCATTTTACACATTAGTTGACTAATCGCACATTTCTTAATAAGCTTAATAAGCTCTTAATAAGCTGTTTAAATCATAATAATGAGCCTTTAATTGCCTACATAGCCTAGTAGGACTTGCCACAGCACACCGGCAGATATAACAATTATGAATGTGTCTGGGAAAAACAGAAAGGAGATGGCATTTAATCATTTATTGATAAACCAGTGCTTTCTTTGTTTTCGGCTTAAGAGATGAAGTTGGCGACACTGACTCATCATCTTCACAGTAGTGATGCGCCTGTATGCATGTTTCATACGGATTACATAATCTTCCATTTGGTTTATTTGAAAGTAGACATTTCACTCTCTATAGATATATTTTTTCATGTCTGTCAAGTAAGATTACATGGAGTTTCTAAGTTTCGCTCTCAAGTTCACAGAAACCGAGACGGCAAAAAGCACATCCTGTTTGCTTTCATTATTTTACAAAAGCACAATGTTTTGTTGTTATTGTGAGAGCACACAAATAAACAGATGCAAAAGATGCATTCTTATCTGTATGAACAAAATTCTGGAGTATTTTAAGAGCAAGTGAGCCCACCGGCACCTCCATCTGTCACGCAGTGAGGGCGCTAATATTCAGCTTCAACACTCTGCACAGACACTTCACTAGCACACATTTTCTAGGTTAACATTAGATTGAGCAGTCATGTAAAGTTGCTACTACTTACATGTTTCAAATGATAAGCCATATTTGAGGTTGATGAATGATAGGTGAGCGTTTGGATGTCCTGCCCCAAGTGCAGTATTACCACATAGACGAGCCATTAACGATCTGTCAGTCACAGACTACGTGACTTCGCCACTTCCTGTGGATTTTTTTTTTTCAGCGACTAAACGATTAATAAAATTTTGACTTTGAAAGCTGTCTACACATTGCATGTGCAATATACCCATATCTTAATGCCACACCGTCATCCTTAATTCTATTTATTAACAAAGTCTAGTCTTTATTATTAATAATCCCAATTTTTGACTATCCCAGGTTGTTATGGTTGTTTACACATTAAAATTTGTTCAGTTTATGATCTTGAGGCCATGACTTTGCATTGCATGGTCATAATACGTTCATGCACCCTTGTTTTTAAATGGCAATGTCACAACAAACTAAATTACCCATACACGTTTCTTCCCGATCATCACCATACTAAATTTATTTTGAAGTGTATCATTGCAGCAGATGTTTACGGTGGAACTAATTTTACTTAAAAGTACACAGTAATAAATGTGCACTGTACTTGAGTAAATGGCGGTGATCAGAACTTACCTTCAAAAAGTCTTTTTTCATGAGCTGGTACAGAGCGCCACAGGTCTCCATAACTATCTGTGAAATAGTGCTGGCCCCAATCTTGTACTGTGCACTGAGGGAACTGAATGTTTTACCTGCGTAAGAAATTAATGACAAAATATACAATAACACACCCTTAAAATGGGCAATAGCTGAATCAGTGGATATTTTGATATCACCCTGGCAGACCATACCTGTTGCCAAAAACCGCAAGGTCACAGACAGGCGATCTCTTGGGGATATTGCCCGTCTCATTTTTGTGTGCTGCTTGGTTATTAGTGGTCCGACCATCCGCAACAAAAACTCAAATTCCTCTGCCGTCATCCACATCAGATCCCCGAACCCATTCTCATCAGTCATCTATCATATGGCAAGAACAGACTGATATAAAGTTGGTTCGATGTTTGACGTTTGACATTTGTCAGAGATTCAGGCTTGGAAATCTTCAATAGTTCTTTAACGATTGAGCACAATGACAAGAAACATACTGCATTCTAACTGTTTCCAAATGTAGAAGAGAACACACAATATGTTTTATTTGTTTTAATCTGCCTTAATGTATTGTAACTGATAGACCTTATAATGTAATAGTGCAGGACAGGGACCATCTGCAAAGTGCAAAACGAAGAGCAAAAACTACAATTATTTCATCTAAATGCTTCACTTGTGAAATGTATAAAACATAGCACAACAACAGTTATTGAAATGAAACCACTGAGAAAAAGCTTTTAAAGCATGACAAAGATTGTGCAGTTTACCGCCCCCTACAGGAAGATATTGAACTTGTTTTGACCAAATTTGACATTCAGAAATTTAAATAAATTAATTGTAGAATGCACACAGTTTGATATGTAAACTCCAGGTGGTGTGTCTTGTTACTTGTTCAAAGATCAATATTTACAGCCATCTTTTACTATCAAATGTAAATCAGGATGTACGCTATTGAATTAAATTTGAATCTGTTAACACATTCATTTTTGAAACATACAGTTTTCCATCTCAATTTCAAAGGGTGTGTCTTGTTACTGGTTCATAGACAAACATTTAAATGTTGGTTTTATTCTCAAAACTATAACACAGCACATGATATTGAAATATCAACGAGTAGGTCAATCAATGTAAAGTACATACGCTCTTCTATCTTAACTTCAAAGAATGTGTCTTGTTACTGATTCCTAGAAGAACATTTTGGTGGTGGTTTTAGTCATGTAACTGTAATAGAACACATACTATTGAACATGAAAGCAATACATAATTTAGTTAAAAATAAATACAATCTTCTATCTCAGCTTCAAAGGCTGTCTTGTTATAGATTTCATAAAGAACATTTTGCAGTAGTTTTCATTGTCAGAAGTGATGTAGAAGTCACAATGCATAATGAAATATTTATGTATGTATGTTTATTTATTTATATCTAGAGCTACAATGTATTTAGCTACATCATATTTGTATTGTTCCATACTCATATTATAATTTATGTATTATATATCAATAAAATAATATACTTATATTTATATAAGTAATATATAAGTAGTATATAAGTATAATAGAATTGGAAATTCAGTTTCATTTGCATGTGTTCTCTTATAATTCTGTGACTGAAACCAACATTAAAATATTCTTCTAGAAACCAGTAACAAGACACAGCTTTTGAAGTTGTGATGGAAAACTGCATGCAATTAAATTAATTTATTGACAGATTTAAATTTTAATTCAATAGCATGTGTCCTGAATGACATATGACAGTAAAACCTGAACTGAAATGTGCATTTGAGAATCAGAAACAAGACACATCTTTTAAAGTTGAAATAGAAGACTGTATTGATTTTAAATAAATTTATACGTTTGAATATCAAACTCAAAAGTCAAAACAGCAGTATGTTCCTCTAGGGGGCAGTAACACAGGACACTCTTTTGAAGGTTACACAAACGATTTTTAAATGTCAATAGCGTGACTTCTGCATCACTTTGGACAATGAAAACTACTGCAAAATGTTCTTTTAAAATCTGAAACAAGACACAGCATTTGAAGCTGAGATAGAAGATTGTATTTATTTCAAACTAAATTACGTATTGCTTTCATTTTCAATAGTATGTTCTATTATAGTCATATGGCTAAAACCACCACCAAAATGTTCTACATTCGTTAGATTTGAGAAAGAAAACTGCATGCATTTTAAATGAATTTATTAACAGATTTGAATTTAATTCAATAGCATGTATCCTGATTTACACATGACAGTAGAACTTGCATGGAAATGCTCTTATAGGCCCAGGGAACAAGACACACCTTTTGAAGTTGAGATGGAAAACTGTATGCATTTTAAATAAATGTATTAAAATAGTTTGAATGTCAAACTCAGTCAAAACAGCAGTACGTTCCTCTAGGGGGCAGTAACACAGGACACTCTTTGGAAGGTTTCACAAGTGATTTTTTAATCAATATTATGACTTCTGCATCACTTTTGACAATGAAAACTACTGCAAAATATTCTTTATTAAATCTGTAACAAGACACAGCCTTTAAACCGGAGATAGAAGATTGGATTTCTTTTTAACTGAATTATGTATTGCTTTTATTTTTAATAGTATGTCTCAGCTAGAAATATTTCATATTCTGGGAATGTTTTCAGCGGCAAGTTTTATTTTAGTTCCCATAATATTACCTAAAAGGATCACATTCTCTAAAAACATTCCACAAATGTTTATTGATAACATTGTAAGAACATTATCCTCTAACATTCTAATAAAGATTCCCATCACACTAGATGTGGACTTACATTGCTCAGATGTCACATTTTGGTTGAAAGTGAAAACTCAACCTTTGTTTGATGTCAAGCTCCAGCATCTTTAAATAACTCCAAAAACAGCATTACCAGCTTCATTTATTAGAAACCAGATTGGCTTTATTTCTGTCATACATTTACACAAGTTTTTATTGAAATGAACAGAGGTTTGGATGTTGATTGAAAGTAACGGTTTGGTTTGATATCACCATTATGGTGAGAAGCGTTTGCTTTAGTTGGACAATTTGACTCTTTTCAATTTTTTCTCTAGCAGTTGGAACTGTATTTGCCATGGCAAGAACCACAAGAAAAACTGTGGTCATGTGATGTTGACTACTTACTGATGTTAATTCAAAGGCTCTAATCTATGTTATTAAATTCATATTACTGACTGAAATAATGCAGTGTATTTAACAGTGTAAAATCCAGCAATATCCTGATCAAATAATTTACTTTTTTTTTTTTTTTTTTAATAAACAAACTGTTAAAAATCATTTTAAACTATGGAGTGCTTCGACAGACAGAAACATCAAGAATCAGTGTATGAATCTCAACAATGGTGACATGCTTCATGCCGCAATGCAATCTGGGAGCCCGAGATGAGTTTTGTATGATGCAGCCATAATACATTGCAGCAAGTCACCATTGTTGAGATTCATACACTGACACTTCATGTTTGTGTCAAAGAAACTTTGTAGGCTTTAAAACTTACCAGTTTGGTAAGTTTTAAAGCCAACAAAGGTTGGGTTTTTACTTTTGACCTAAATTTGACTTCTGAGCATCATCTGAGTCCACATCCAATATCCAATGTGAAGCTTCCCACTTAAATCTATTAGAATGTTAGAGGATAATGTTGTTATTAATAAACATTTGTAGAATGTTTTTAGAGAATGTTATTCTACCTTTTATGATAATATTCTGGGAGCTAAAATAAAACTTGCCACTGAAAACATTACCAGAACATAATGTTGTCGGAGCATTTTTACAACAATAACATTCCTAGCTGGGTTGTTCTATTATAGTTCTGTGGCTAAAACCACCACCGAAATGTTTAATATTCTGTAACAAGACACAGCCTTTAAAGTTGTGATATAAAACAGTGTAATAAATATATATTTTTTCTTTTCTTTTTTTTTTAGATTGATTTTCAAATTCAAGTCAATGCAACGGCAAAATAACACTTTTGCCAGCTTTGACTAAATTGTTGAATTTCTATGGCATGTGTTCTGTTATAGTTCTGTGCCTAAAACAAATATAAAAATGTTCTTATAAAAACAGAAACAAGACACACACCATGAAGGTGATACAGAAGTGTGTTTATTTTAAATGAATTTATTTATTGGTTTATTTCAATAACAACTTTTTGGTGTCATAGTTCTGTGAATACAATGAACATTAAAATGTTCTCACAAGGACCTGGAATAGTCCTACTGCATAACCACTGGATTATGGAATGATAATGATATTTAATATTGTTTTGCTTTTATTCATTTTATTTATTTAATAATAGTAATAATATTTAACCGCAATCACATATCTTGTTTACAGTATTTCTTATTTAAATGCAAGTGAGCGTTATAAGTGTTTGTCTTTATATCTTTATCACACTGGTGCACAAATTGCTCTTGTTTTGTTAACTAAAAAAAAAAAAAAAAAAAAAAAAAACATTCAGAAGGGAAACCATTACTCGTTTTATCCTTTGACATGTACTTTGTAGACGGTCCCTAGCTGACCTAAACGCAAGCTCGCCGCTGCTAAAGCATTTATTAGTGATGGGAAGTTCGGATCATTTTACCGACTCGGTCCTTTGAGTCTCGTTCAGCAAAATGAACGAATCTTTTTTCGAGTCATTTCGTTCATTTTGTTCATTTTAGCAAAATATAATTAAAATGTTACGTTTTACTTCCCTAACACATCTACTGCTTACACAAACGTTGATCACACTACAAACAAGACAAAACTATAATGCTATAAGAAACAGAAAATATTAATTCATTGTTTACCTGGGTCTTTAGTCTATGATTTGCTCACCTCACCTCTTATCTGACAAGTTTTCGGGTTTGAGTCGTTCGTTCATCACCTGACAGCCCAATTAGCTAACCAACGCAGTCTGAGCCGGAAAGAGAATTGATTAGTTCATCTCTCGAGTCCTCGGGTTTGAGTCGTTCGTTCATCACGTGACAGCCCCGTAATGTTAACCTATGCAGCCTGAGCCGGAAAGAGAATTGATTAGTTCATCTCTCGAGTCCTCGGGTTTGAGTCGTTCGTTCATCACGTGACAGCCCCGTAATGTTAACCTATGCAGCCTGAGCCGGAAAGAGAATTGATTAGTTCATCTCTCGAGTCCTCGGGTTTGAGTCGTTCGTTCATCACGTGACAGCCCCGTAATGTTAACCTATGCAGCCTGAGCCGGAAAGAGAATTGATTAGTTCATCTCTCGAGTCTTCGGGTTTGAGTCGTTCGTTCATCACGTGACAGCCCCATAAGGTGAACGAACGACTCTAAAACAGTTGAACTAATTCCTGTACAGAACCTCATAGGATGTTGCGCATGCGCGACTGAACGAATCACTCCCCGAGACGACTCGTTCGTCCCGAGTCACATTAAAGATTCGTTCAAAATGAACGAATCGTTCAAGAACGACCCATCACTAGCATTTATGCGTTGCAACATATCAATGAGGATTAAAAAAAATAAACTGCGATGTGTGTTCAGTTCTACCTTCTAATGCTTTTCAGATCAGACATTTTGTATGCAATTGTACTCATTCACTAAGAATGTATTGAAGTTTTTCGCGGCTGAATATCTGTCTAACATCCAACGTCAAACGTCGAACCAACTTTATATCGGTCAAGAACAGACACATAGTTGCTACCATAGACTGGGGTTGCTATATGAATACATTCACATACACGTAGGCTTTACAACAAAAACAAAGCAGAAACACTCCCCTTACGAGCCGCAACACCCGCAGGAAGCTTCCTGCGTCCATTTCAAAATGGTTTATTTACCTCCGACTCCTTCTGCAAAATAGACAGCCGAGGCTGCTCGTGCCGTCCCAGACATTCTCTCTTCCATATTCGTTTAGTTTTCTTTTTCTGTTTTTCGCTGCAAATCAACGCACAGACAACTTGAAAAGCGAGCTGCTTGCTTACAACCGTATCAGGATTCATTGTTTTTGAGAATTCCAGTCTCGCACGAGAACTCCTATCTCACGCGTGCTCTTACGTCATTTCCTGAATCGTTTCTCGCGTGCGTTTTGTTGTGATTATTATTATTATGTAAACATTAAACAATACGTAACAGTCAGAACAAGAAAAATCTGTACATGGAAAAAAAACATCACACCTTGTAAAGTTATTTAAAAAAAAACATTGAAAAAAAAAATGTACCTTCAAAATGTTGTTGCAGGAGGCCTCTAATGCAGAAATAAATGAGTTTTTGCATTTTAGACGTTTTAGTGAGTTTTTAGGGAAATGTTGTAATATTGCAACGTTGGGCTCCCGAGGTACCAGAATTTTAGTGTTTTACTCACTATCTGAACAAACGTATCAGTGGCCTTATGAGTATATACAATAATAATGACACTATAATTATACAATAAGTCATATTTTGGGGGGGAAAAAATGCTCAGATTATATACAGAAACTAAATTTAAACTTTCATCACTTGACTTTAAGCTTTCATCACTTGCATGAGAACTCATCAGTTGTATCAGCGTCCATCTTGAAGTCATTGTTCCCATTTTGGACAGCACCAGTGATATCATACATGATAAGACTGTCTTCCCTGGCTGATGGCATTCTGAAATAGAAAAAAAAATAAAACACTGATTATTTTCTATGCTGCATAATCTCAATGCAAATCAGTCCCAACCAAATTTACACCTTGTAAATAATTCACCCATTCCACAGAATTTACGCATTTCACAGATTTCACACATTACACATTGTGCCGTTACTTATCATGCTAATAGCACTCATACCCCCAAATTGCAGTACATTATCACCTGTCCCTCATGCAGCAGGTGTATGTTTGGGCAAACAAGCAAAGCCCAGAAAAAAAAAAAAAAACAACGGGACCAATTAAGTATATTTTATAAATGATAAGATACAGATATTTTCAAATTTTGCTGCACAAATTCTTTAGCTTTCTTGAGGAAATAAATGATTCTTCAACTTATTTAATATTGATGGAAACCCAAATTGTAACAAAGAAGACATTTAAAACTTGTGAATCATGAAAAACAGTGTTTCTACTAGCATTTTTTTTTTTTTTTTTTTTTTTTTGTTTTACATGAAACAGGTGAGAAGTACAATTCATCCATGTAATGTGCAAGGTGTGCAGGCAAATTTTGCTACCCCTTTAACCCAATGTTGCAAAATTTCAACACTGACATGACAAGCTCAAAAACATTCGACCAAAACCTTGGTATCCACATGATCTTTAGACATATTACTAATCACAGAAAAAATATTTTGGGCATTTTACTTACTTAAATGTTGATTTATCCAGTCCAGAAAAATAAGATGGTGTGCTTCAAGGGAAAGTTGTGTACCTTCATGTCTAAGTAAATTATTTATTTATTAATATATTAGACTTATTTTAAAAATCTAGCATCCAACTGCATTGGAAGGCTAAACAATAAGACCTATTAACTGGGTAAATGTGGTCTTGGAGAGAAAAAAAAAAATGAGCAGGGTTTTTTTTTTAGTCAAGCTGTTGTAATATTAGAACAGTGGGCCTTACAGGGTTAAAGAGTTATTGCCACAAATATTGTTCTGTGATATCATATCTCACACTAAATGTTACACTAAATATACCAAGGGTTACATTGTTTTCCTAAGGAATACAAATGGAGCATGCCAGAAAATTTACAGCTCATGTAATCAAACTGACATGAAGATTATTTGTAGTGCAACCTTCAAATTCAGGATGAGTAACTCTGAATCATAATTCAATTTTAGCAGACTTGAATAAAATGTATTTACATTTTTTTAATACGCTCTCATAATGTGTCTTTCTTGAGCAAGAAAATTTTTTTTAACTTGTTAAGATTTTTTTTTAGTTTTATGGCACGTTTGTGGTATCCACAGACCAACTGATGTTGCACAACTCTAATTGAAATTAAACAACATCAGGCACACATGATCCAAGTTGCCCATTATGCGTTCACCAATGGTAGAGTTGTGGACGTTGGCTTTTTCAAATAATAAAACCTTCTCTGGTACAGTTTCCCCCTCGGTGTGTATGTGCAACATCAAGACAAAATGTTGTGATGTTAATATTCAATATGCTTATAAAAAAAGTATTTCATCTGTCATAGTATTGATCTGTCATAATTTGAGACACTATTAAACTACAGTAGTGAAAATAGAAAAGAATAGATATGTATAGGTATATACTACATTCTACAGCTCCAGACTTGTCGATGCATCTGCCATCTTGAAAAGGTCAACATGATTTCCAAGACACAACATTGTGCAGCCTCTGGTTGTAAAAATGGCCAATATTTAAATTTCCAAAGAAATGGTATAACCTTTCAATGTGAGAATGAGTTGGTTTGTGTTTTTTTATATGTATTGAATTTTACAGATTTTTAACCCAGTCCTAGGTCAAACCAAATTAAATCTAGCAAACTCTACTCATTGAGCTGAGGAGTCAAATCAGGTGTGTTAAATGGAGTAATGAGCGCTTTAAGTAAGCAGTATTACTGTTTTTTTTTTTCTCAGCACACTTGGAAAACAGGATGAACTACAAATATGGCAACAAATACCTTGATGCTGTGCTGTTTAATATCGGATGTTTTCACAATTTTACCTTATTTTTGGAAGAGAAGCATGCAACTTCTCAGACGTCACTGAATCTTTCAGTGTGAGTTTTTTTCATTGCTATTAATCTTTTTGTACTTTTATTAAATATGTATTTTCAAATATAACATTTTATTAAAAAATATTATTTCCTTTCATTGCCTAGGTCCAAGCCCGTCACACAAATGCAGGACCATGTAAATGATTCAGTGAAGAAAAACATGCTAGACTCAAGGGACGAGCAAAAAAAAAAAAAGTTACAGCCTCCAGGGCTGCAACTCACACTTTTGTTCTTGGGGGAAAAGGCAATCAGAAGAAACATCAGAAGTCAGCAGAGGAAAGAGGAAAGTTAGAGAGTTAGACAATTTTCTGGGGCCCTTCATAATTAATGAAAAAAGGAAAAAGTACATATTAAATTAATGAATATGGGGTGAAATTTACACAATAATAAAAATAATAACAATAATAATATTATTAGTAGTAATATAGTAGTAGTAATATTATCAAGTGCAGAACCGCTGCTCCCAAGGACAATATCAGCAGTCCTAAACACAGCACCTCCAATCCCCAGCACAGGGCCCCAGGTGCCAAGACATCACCAGTCTCAAGTAACAATTTTTTTTCTGTCCAAGCATAGCAACAAGCAAATAAGCATTCAACTGATTGACAGTATCAATTAAAAATACAAAAGAAAGTGATATGTGTGTGTGTAAACATGAAATACATGTTTTTTTTAACACCATTTGAGCACAAAATAGAAGACAAAAATACACAGCATCTCTGTAGTGCCATCTAGTGGTGGCTGCTTCACTTAGGCTCAGTTACTATATGTGGCATTACAGTGGAGGAGAATGAGGTCTCTGAAGAACAAAAGTGTCCATTTTTAATTGTGTGGCCCTCTGTTTTGGCCTCGCCCACCAATCTGGTAACTCTTTTCTTGCAAAGACCTGTACTTGCAATTGGAGAAAAAATCTAAAATGGCCACTTGATCCACAAATGCTAATTCAATAATAAAATCAAGATTAAACTATGTTTGATCTGACAAATCTTCCTTTTGGGTGCAACATTAATTTAATGACTTTACTGGCACAAGAGAGCTGTGGGCCTATATAGAAAGGTATCACATGGCTACGAGTGTGATATTGTGTTTATACAACGGTTCGATAGCACAAGTATGTAAATACAATAAAATAAAATAAAATAAAATAATAGAAACACAACAACCAATGATTGTCTTAAAAACCCCTTTTGTGTGCATAACTATTTTCTTCCGCCACGGGCTTAAATCTCAAGCTGACAGTTGAGTTGCTTTATTGAAAGCATATTATATTGTGTAGAGTATTATTAGAAAAAAAAGATGGTGGGCTGAGCGAGTGTGATTATCTGTATCTAAAACAGCATTCATTCATGCGTTAACAAGTATTTGTCAGTCCATTCTAAGTTGAACCGATAGCTTGGTTTTGTGTTTGTTTTACCTTAGTGGTAACACTTTAGAATACAGTTCCGTCATTAATTAATAACTACACGGGAACAAAAGACTAATGAACTATTAACATTCTAGTAACTACTACTGACTAACAAGAAACTCTGATTAACAAATCAGTAAGTAATAGTGCTCAGTTGAACATGGTAGTTCACTATTAGCTAATCAGTAACTACTATTATTTTTCATATCTCCCAGAGAGCGTCTAAGAACTACTATATACATGTTCATAATTCATGTAAATAATGCAAAATATATAATTAACATATACCTCAATAGTTTACAATAATTTCAGTCATTACTAGAGAGTTACCATGATCTTCACTTTAGAATACGGATCCAAAAAATGAGTAATTCCTTCTGAAGTATTTGGTATTACTAGTTATTACTAGTGGGTTTCCATGATCTTCACTGTAGAATTAATTGTACATTTTGCATCATTCACATTAATTATAAACCTATATATAGTAGTTCTTCGGGAGATATGAAAAAATAGTAGTTACTGATTTCAGAATTTCTTGTTAGTCAGTAGTAGTTACTAGAATGTTAATAGTGCATTAGTCATTTGTTCCTGTGTAGTTATTCACTAATGACGGAACTGTATTCTAAAGTATTACCGCTTTAGCCAATGACATGATGACACCATTGAAGATTAATATTTTTTTCTGTCATTTCACAAGTTTGTGTGTCCATTATAATCATAGTATACAGTTTTTAGCTGTAGAGAGGATATTCTGCCGGAGCTCCACTTTGCTGTACCATTTCTGTCTGTTTATTAAGTTCAGTTATTGGATTTTAAAACCATTGATGGATATTTTTAAATGCTTTCTGCCATTAAGGCAGATCATTAAGACAGTTATCTGTGTTTCTGTACTATAGGAATATTCCCAAAGAATCTAATAGGGATTATAATAGAAGAAAAAAGACAGGAAATTAAGCTTTAAAGTGTCCCTGTGAATTTCAGGTAAGAGACACGAGTGACGCTTTAGAAAGAGAACAATGGGGATTGAGCAGAATAAAAAGGAAAACTCAAGAACCAGCAGCACGCTGTAATATTGACATTTTTGATATTAAAGTAAATGTGGATTTATGTTTTTATAATACAAGCAACATCACCTCTGTGCACAGGGTATGATTTGATTGTAAATGATTTTGTTTGTAACACCCATAAAATTTGAGCAGCCATTAAAATTTCATGATACATGCTCTTTATCTAATGTCCCAGATATGGAACACTTCCTTTCCAGGATCACAATTAAAATCTCACATCAGTGGGTCTGGCACACGACAGGAAATGGGTGTTTGCATCCTCCGCTTTAGTACCGACTTTCCTCCATTATGACATCACGGGGATCAGGAAGTCATTGGAATGGAAAAAAAAATGCTTTAAAGCTCTGAGTGGAGAACAGCCATGAACCACACAATATACAAACAGATGCCAGGTGACTGAGGAAAGACTGAGAGATGAATGAAAGGGAAGGAGACGCGACCTGCCCCAACGAAGAGCGGTGCTGGTGTGCCACAGGCTTCGTTCGGGGCCTCTAGAGTGCTGCAGAGGGCAGGATGTTTTGGTTTATTTAGTGCTTAATGTGGGTGTTTCTGACAAGGTGTGCAGTGCCCTCCTCACCACAGAAAAGTAGATTTATGAGAATGAAGGCTGACAGCTTAGAGCAAGAGTACAATCTCACTGTAAAAAGTGAACCTGTGCAGTTGTTGGTTTAAGGAGGTATTTCTATCTGATATTACCTATAATTCTAATTTTGTTGTTGTAACCTACTCCAATCAAGATTATGTAGCAGAAAATGAGAGAATGTTATTTCAACTTAAATCCATTACATTGACCCAACATACAACTTCCAATAATGCTCAAAACAAACACATTCAAAACATGCACACCTGCTCCATGCTGATTAGTGAATGTTGGTTCAATGAGAAATTATGATTTGAAATGATTATATATTTTAAGCTGCAGCAAAGTGAAAGTCAACTTAAAATTATTTATTGCATTTCAACAAAACCAGTTATTGTAGATGTTACCACATGAAGTACAATTTCTAAGTTGAACCAACAAAATATTTTTTTTCAGTTTATACTATGCTGTATATGCACGAGCATGTATCTGATTCCTCTAATAAATAATAAAAATAAACTTAGTTTCATATAGTGCCTTTAAAGGACTTTCTCAAAGCACTTCACGTGTTAAACAATGCAAACATCACAAACTAGTAAAAATACATAGACAATAAATGAACATATAGATATTACAATCAAGAAGCCAGCTTAAAAATGTGTTTTCAGGTAAGAATTAAAAATACGAAGTGACAGTGCCTCAGAAATATAGGCTGGAAGTTTGTTCTACAATTTAGGAGCATAAGTTGAAAAAAGTTTTTGTAAGGTTCTGGATAGTCATACTTTGGTAATGCTTGAATTGTTGGGTTACCATGATCACTTTAGAATACGGATCCAAATAATTAGTAATTCCTTTAGAAGGATGTAGTAACACTTGAGTCATTACCATCCAAAACCTTACATACACCTCAGTATCTTACAATGATTCCAGTCATTACTAGAGAGTTATCATGATCTTCACTTTAATATACAGATGCAAAAAATGAGTCATTCCTTCTGAAGTATTTCAGAAGTTGAAAAGAGCCCTATCAACCATTGAGCGGAGACATATTTGATGGACTACAAAAGGACCATGCTGAGAGAAGCAAAGTAAATACACAGTATAAAATGCCTGGACAGGTTTTGTGGAGCCAGGCCATGTAGTGGATTGTATGTAAGCATAAGAAATGCCAGGTTCTTTCATGAAACTTTAGATGGCACAGGCTGAGGATCCTTAATGTAACTGATGATATTCACAGTATTAAATGACTTGACACAAGCTGATTGGTCCATGTTGGTAAGCAATCCAATGAGCTACTGCTTTACATTTAAATTGCTGGTTAGCATTCACTTGAGCATTCTGCAGTGTGCTTTCAGTTTTCCTCCAAAATGCTCCACTTTCCCCAGCTCCACCTGTATAGATCTGCTACAGGTTATTTTATATGCTATTTGTGCAGCAGCAGTATGTCTTAAATACTCACAGTACTGTATTGCTGTATGTATTGACAGTAGCAAGTTACTGCACTTGCAGCAGCAGCAGCAGCAGCAGCAATAACCTACAACTACAGCAATAACCAACAGCAACAGCAGCGTAGCAGATCTATTCCATCAAGACCAAATACATTATTATTGTCCTATCCATTACCATGCTATAAATCTTCTGAGAGTTGTTATGATAGAACTATAAAATCAATCCAATATTCAGAGTCAGTGCAAAGTGGAATTTTTCAACTAGTCAGACGTAACACTTTGGAACAATATGAAGATGAATACATAATTACAAAATTTTCATTTTGGGGGCAAACTAACTCTTGCATGAATTGACGTTGGTGTTATTTTTGAAGTTAATGTATTTTCCAGAGACTAGTCTTCATGTGTAGCTGCCAAAAAATTAAACTCGTAGATTCTGGCAAGACCTCAACTGATTCTCTACTGTGGTTGTTATAATAAGATATCGTTTTACTTTCTTGTACAGATGGCTAAATGAAAAAGAGACAGTTTAACCTATGAGGCACTGTGAGGTCAACTCTAATTACCGCACATGTACTACAAAAGCACCGCTCTTATCTATGTTATTCCACTTAGTCTTTATGAAAATAACAGGTAAAGCTGGAGTTCTGTTTGTAGTATACTGTCTGGTGACCTTCTGTCACACAATCAGTAGGTCAAGAGAACATCAAAGCACAGGAGTAAGACATTCATAATGTGAAAATAACCAGAGATTAGACAGCTAGATAGACAGCCAGTCTAGATTGATAGCTAGACAGACAGACAGACAGACAGACAGACAGATAGATAGATAGCTAGACAGCTAGACTAATCTTGTATGGCTATCACAGATTAGTGGCCGGTCTGTCATTGCACTTCAGTATGTGTGTGTGTTTATCGAAAGCATGTGAGCCAAAAAGATAAACAGCTAGTTGGCCAATAAGTGTGTTGCACATCAGACACTATTTTTTTCTCTCTCTCACACAATCTTTTCTCATTTGATCTGGGGCCGGTGTGGCTGGCAAGTCGTTACTGTTAATTTATATTTTATTGTTAATTGATGTGTTGTTTTTGAAACAAAACTCCTGCATTTGCTTTACCAGCATAATTCCAAAGGAGACTATAAATTAGTACAGATGACCGGGACAATTCATGCTTTTACAATGGTCCTAAATTTCAGTTTTTAGAATTTATTTATTGCTGTTTGATGATGCCTGATGTGGAATACAAGCTCCAGTCATCCTCAAAAACGACTAGCTTGCAGCATGGGAAATCAACTTACCTATCTTTTCTGCAAATGAAAAAAATAGATGAGAATAAGAATGGTCTAGTTGTTACATTTTCTAGACTGTCTTCCCAACAAACATGAGACGTCCACCCGACGTGCAGATCATGTCTATATTCCGACAAAGACGTTGAAATGACGTCGTTTGGACGTCGTTTGCTCAGTGGGTTGCTATACCTAAGGTGGGGTTTAATTGCAAAGAACTGTACCTTTATATATATATATATATATATATATATATATATATATATATATATATATATATATATATATATATATATATAAACATATAATTACCTTGACATGTACTGCAAAATGTTATTATCCTTCCTTATATTTTTGTCTTTCAGCAGATAAAGATGGGCTGCTCTTTTCTTGGACACTCTGTGGTGGATAAAAACGTGGCATTAGGCTTCTGTGAAACAAAATCAGGCAAACATTTTAAGGCAAAACTTTAGGTCTGTGCCTGAAGTCTGTTCGACCGATGCCGACCGAACTCGGGTGAATCTGGTTTGTCAGTTGAAGGGAAAAGACGCGCATTAATTTGAATACACAATTGGAATATCACGCTTGGTTTGTGGAGTGGTCATCAAGTTGCTCTTATTGGTGGGTAGCGCGTTACATCACACTGATTTAATGACGCGGTGTCTTCCTGTTTCCCTTATTGGAGTCTTTAAGTGCTTCTTACAGCTGGAGGAGCGCGTGCAGTGCGCTGGTCTGGTAGGCTACTGTTCCATCATTCTCGCCCGTCACTCACTTTCTGTTTTATCCCCACAGTCTCGTCCAGCTGGAAGATTTTTATTTTACCACAGCAGCTTCCCTGGCAGTCATTTGTGAGGTAAGTGGCCTCTTGTTCTGTACGACAGTGAATGATGAAGTTTTTTGGTGAGGGAGTTACAATGTACTGACGTTTCATAGGTTTAAACTGAATTTTCCCTCGTCTTGCATTATTTATTTTTCTTTTGGACATCTACTTCTATTGACTTCTATTGTCGTTTTTTTATGTATGTGATTTATTTATATGATTTCGGTGAAATGCTGATATGTATATGAGATTTGAAACGTAAAATGAAATTATGTTACCCTTATCAATAAATTGGACCATGTGGCTATGTGTCCACGTCATATAAATAAATATTAAATATGGGTCATTGACGTAACGATCACTTTTCAATAGTAGAAACATGCAGAAAAAAAATAAAAAGCAATTAAGCAAATAAAATTATGGATGTAAATAATGAATGTTATTTCTAAGTTAATAAATAGATTATTTATATGTATACTTTTTAATCATTGGTCACACCACATAGCAATTCATTTATGATTTCATTTAGTTAAAACTTTTACTTGTTTAAAAAAAAAAACAACAACAACAGCAACAACAACAACAAAACAAAGAGAACGTTTGTAAGGTTGCCAGTGTGTTTTAAACTAGACCGTCCGTGTATGTATGTATGTATGTATGTATTTAAAGACATTTACTAACATTAAAAAAAAATAGATAGATGTTATCACAAAGCACACATTGTCAAGCTAGTGTTAGTGGTAAATGTGTCCCTTTCTTTGTTTCTTTCTTTCTTTCTTTCTTTCTTTCTTTCTTACTTCTGGCCAAACAAAGCACAAAACAGAAAAAAAAAAACAATACAGAAAAAAAGACAAAGAACCCCTAATCATTGCTAAAAGGATGTTCACAATTTTAATTAATAGAAATTACAATAATTTCAATAAATTCAATTATTCGTCACCACGAATTATAAGGTTCTGTCTGACATTTTTGTCAAAATTTAGTTATTCACATATTCTTATTCTGTGACAACTTATTTACATTATGTGATGTTTTGTTTGTAAGTGTACATTTTGGCCCTTTTTTTAGAAAACAAAAATGGGTTTATCTACAGAAGTCTGTGGAATGCAAAAACTTTGAAGCTCAATATCTCAATAGTGCTCAGAATGCAGATAGAACCATATAATTCTAAGGTGATGAATTGTTGATTGTTGAATGTCTGCATTTAAATCTGTCCATTGCTTCAGATCAGTAATACTGATTTAAGGCTTAACTACTATTTAATAGTAGTAATATTAAATATAAGCTGTATAATATTTTTGTAAATATTTGTTTTAGGTTTGGTTGTTTAATTTAAAAAAAAATGATTCAGTACAAAAGATTCAAGATTATTTTGTGTTTCTCTCACTGGTTTTCTGTCAGTAGGTGACTGTGATAGAGGTTTGAAGGTTCAGGCTTGTGGGAAATGGGCCAGTAGAAGCACCAGAAATGCCAGACCATGATACAGGGTTTCATCTAAATCGACAGACTAAACGAAGACGAGTAGACATTGGAGTGAAAAGAATTGTTAGCTCATCTGCCTCATCAACACAAACTTCTGCCTTCATCACTGCCACCCAAGCAGCCAAATCCACTGTCATCACTGATGCCATGAACTCCCATCACAGTAAGAAACAGGATGTGCTTGATTGCCAAGGGGCTCAGTTTGGTGAGGCCAAATCAAACGTTCTCCGCAAACTGCTTAAAAGGGGCAGCTCATATGAGGATAACATGATACCCTTTTCTGGTGCCACTATCATCACAAAGCTACTGAAGAGCAATAAGGCAACAAGAGGAACAGGAGGCAGGGAGTCGGTAATCCCCAGGAACGCAGAACCTGAACCACTACAGGAGGACACTTTCAGCAACTCATCCCAGGAGAGTGCTGAAGAGAGTCTCTCACCATTTGGAAAAATCTCACTGAACCACTTAGAGTCTGAGCGGCTAAATGAAGATCACCTTCGGGCCAAGCGTGCTCGTGTTGAAAACATAATTCGCGGAATGAATCATTTACCGAATGTGATGGCAACATCTATTTCCAGTGGAAAGGATTGTGAGCAGGAGTTAGAGGGAGAAACCGAGATGACTGTGCAGTCCTTTAGCCCACGAGAAAGCAATCGTGAGAACAAGAGGAAACAAAAATTACCTCAGCAGCAGCAGCATAGCTTCCAGCAGCTGGTTTCCACACATAAAGAGCAGAAGGTTGAAGAACGCAGGCAGTTGAAACTACAGCTGGAAGACATGCAGAAACAGCTGAGGCAGCTTCAAGAAAAGTTCTTCCAGATCTATGACAGCACAGATTCTGAAGCAGATGGAGGAAATCTCTCAGAAGACAGTGTACGATCTGATGGGATGCTAGGTGATAGTGGCACCAATGAACATCTCATTCAAAATTCTGTGTCTGATCGATCTGATAATGAGATAGCAGGCTTGGATCCAGGTTGCTTTCTGGATGAGGCGAAGGCCCTGCTCTGTGAACAAGCATTGCTGGATGGAGAGATGGCCAAACATGAAGGTTCCTTGAAGAGCAAAGGTTTGATGTCTATGCATGAAGTAGGCAAGCGTCTGGCAGAAACCCTTAAGCAAGAGCTAAACTCTGCCATGTCTCAAGTTGTAGACACTGTGGTGAATGTTTTTTCGAAACCTCCACGGCCACTTTTACAAGTATTCCCATCGCTCCCGGCAAATGAGGACCACTATGCTTTTAACGGGGACAACTCCAACTTCCACACTGCTAATCAGAGACTGCAGTGCTTTGGTGACGTTATCTTTCCCAGCCCTCTTGACTCGTTTGTCGGGGTCCCTCTTTCTTGTGCCAATGATCAGACGGAGGCACTACCACTGGTAGTACGAAAGTCTGCGTCCGAACACCACCAGTCCTCGGATCCTGGAGCTCAGAATGGTCACCCTCATCCCTCCTTACATCCATCTTCTCTTTCTGGAAACCCAGGCTTCATCTCCCCATCATTCCGTCACCCATTTTCACTTCCTCTGGTGGGTTACTCATTTCAGAACGTGCTTGGTGCCTCATCAACAGGATACTCTAGTAAAGACTCTCCTGGCTCAATGGATCTGTCAAGGGAGACCCCCAGCTTGCGAACAAAAATGGGTTCAAGTCAGCATCTGCTGCATAACCATTCTTGCTCGCCAGTTCTCCTGGGAAGCACCGCTGAAGGGCCTTCACTCATCAAATCAGAATGTGGGGACCTTCAGGATATGTCAGACATCTCTCCATACTCAGGCAATACAATATCCTTTTCATAGTAGTGAAAAGTTTTTTTTTTTTTTTTGGTGCTTAAGATTTTACAAATCAGTTTGTAAATTTAAATGTTTTAACATAGTTATATTAGTTTTTCATTATATTCTACAAGTTATTTTCTAGTCAACATGAAATCAATATTGACTTCACTTACTATTTACGTCTTGAAAATGTTCCTGGTCAGTGCACATTATTCCCTAGAATAAAGTCTTATCTAATTATTAATTAATGTTTAATTAAAATGAAATTACTCACTTTGTCTCTGAAAAGATAGCCCATGTTAATGTTAATCGATGGCCAAACAGCATAGGAGCAGTTATTCTCTTTATTTTATGGGCAATTTCATCAGACAACGGTAAGAAGAAATTTACGTAGCAAATGTCAACTATTTCTAGTCTTTTAGTGGAATCTGTGAGGAGGAAACTGCAGTTCTTAAGGAGTTCAATCAGTTGGTAATCCTCTAAACATACAAACATTATGAAGTGTTCTGAAAAGGTAGATCCATGCACCAGTAACTGTATCACTATAATATCGAAACAAAATAATTTTGCTTGCTTAAACTGTGACTGAATGTAGTGGACTACGTAGTGAATAAGGTGGGCTGGGTCTATGGTTATGTTCATTTCTGAGTCATTTTGGCATTTTAAGCAGATAAAAGTTTCCCCTGTCTGTCCAACGTAATACTGCCAGTGGTTCAGTTTTTGTTTGACAGCCACACAAAATGCTTTGCACTGATGTCAGGCCTTAAAGGAGGCAGCTCAGTCCTCTTTGTCTGGAAAATTTGCCCACTCAGCCATTTTGTTGTCTGGCAGAGGTCAGTGCAGGACAACAGCAGGAGTGTCACACACAGTGCAGTTTGAACTTCCAATGTGCTCTTATCTTAAATAGATCATTGATGAATGCTGAAAGTATGGAGGAAAATGTGCAGCGTTGGCAGAAAGATCAGACAAACTGTTTGCTTCCCCTTCAAAGGTCTGACATAGAAGACCTTGGTAGATATATACTTTAATAACATCAGCTACACTATGTAGTTTTGTTTGTTTGTTTGTTTGTTTGTTTATAATTTCATTACTGAGTACTCAAAAAATATTTTGCCTTCTCCTGATCTAATAAAATCTAAAAAGTCTATAACAATGATTTATTTTTTAAGAATGTTGGGTCAGATTATTGTCACCTAAGAAAAACATTTCTAGCTTGCCATGCTCAAAAGAGCCTCCCAAAGCCCTTACCGCTATATTTGTGTTCCATCCCTGCTAAAATGAAGGTTACAAACACATTTGAAGGTGATATGCAAATACTATCTTTATCTCTTTGACATCTGGAGGTTTGGGATCAGGGCGTAGGGAAAGACGTTGCCCGCTTTGCCTGTAAAATGAGTTTCTGATGTAAAATATGTTGGTGTGGTGTTTTTCATGTTTTATTGAACGTGACGAGCCGACACCTTGAGTGATGAGATAATAATGTCAAGCAAATCTTAGCAGTGGGCTTATTTTCCTTTACTGCTAGTGTTAAATCCAGGAGGGATTGTCCCCAAATCACCTGAAGAAGGCCAAACTGATGTTCTTCTACACCAGGTACCCAAGCTCCAGCATGCTCAAGATGTACTTCTCAGATGTGAAGGTGAGTGCAGACTGATAGAGATTCTTTAAAACTAACTATTCAGTTTTTAACGCTCTTTGCTTAATGTTCTTTTAGTTTAACAGGTGCATCACGTCTCAGCTGATAAAGTGGTTCAGTAATTTCAGAGAGTTCTACTACATCCAGATGGAGAAGTTTGCCAGGCAGGCCATAAACGACGGTGTGGCAAAAGTGGATGACATCATTGTAAGCCGTGATTCAGAGCTCTACAAAGTGCTTAACATGCACTACAATAAGGCAAATGATTTTGAGGTATGTTCTCACACACACACACACACACACACGCATACACACAGACTTAACTTTGCTTAATGTTAAGAGTCAACTATAAGACAGCCATTGGTAAAATGACTTTATGGAAATTGTAACCATTGTGGCTCTGTTTTCAAAACATTGCTTTAAAATGCACTGTTTGTTTGAGCGGCCCATTTCACACTCTTCAGCACATTTGGTGCAGTTCATTTATAATACTACAATGCAATGCAATACTGCATGTTAAATGACAGTATTTTATCAAAATGATTATTGTATTGTGAAATGGTCAATCCTGTTTATATAAAAACTATACAAAACACTATTTATCTATTCTCACCCAGCACACACATAAAGACACAAAGACAAACAGATGTTCAACTAAAAAAAGGCAAAATAATTATAACTAAACTAAAGCCTTCATAAGAAATGATTCAATACAAAAAGGAGCAAAACATGAAACCTGAGCTCTTGGACGCATTGTGAAAACATAATTAGCTTATTATAAAAACAATGGAAAGTTTCTGCTGTCTTCACTATAGGTAGAAGACGTCATTTTGCAGCAGAAGAGTGAGACAGAAATGCTGCGGAAGGGTTTGTTTGCGTGTGTTTATAGGGGAAGGTGACCCGCCACTGCTGAGTGTTTCTGTGGCACAAATGTGCTGGAGTCATGTGATAGAAATCTACCCTCTCCTTCTCACTGCAACAGAATCTCTCCATCTCTCATGCGTTTTCTGCCTCCATGGCCCTTAAGACTTAATCTATGCTCTGAGAAAAAATTCTTAAAAATCTTGGGAGCAAACTCTCAGTGATGAGTCAAGTATCAAATTTGTCTCAAATGTTTCACCTAAAGTTAATGTGGATAGAATTACTTAATTAATTATTTAGATAATCTGGTCTTTGGTGAATTTGACAGAAAAGTCATTGACTTTCGATTGTTCAGAAAATACCAAAGGTGAAGCTAAAGTAGAAATACAAGAGATTAAATTCTCTCAGTGATCTCATTTTTTCTTACCTATGGCTTACCTAATTTGACTGAATCGAAGAAACGGGCATTCTTTTGCACACTAACACACACATATGGAGACACAAGACATGTTGTTCTGGTTCCAGGAACTGTAGCAACACTGTTATTTACATAAATAAATGAGGAATTTGCAAATAGTGCTGAGATCAGTGTACAAATCTACTGTTAGCTCCAACACATGCTTCATCTGTGTGAAGACATGGAAGCGCACGTTTTGCATGGTAAGGATTTTCTCAGTAGGTGTCTAAGAGATGTGATGGCTGATTAAAACTTTGCTTAGGGAAAGTGTGCCAAGCCATGCAAATTTCACACACAAATCAACCGCCTTGACTTTTACCTGTGTAAGTGTGTGAGTCTGTGTCTGTATTAATCCACTGAAATGAGAAATTGTGTTACTTGTGAACTTAAACATCCCATACCAGTGTAAAAAATGCCAATTAAAATTAATTCCAGGTTGCAGATATTGCCCCTTATTGGAAAAGTTCATTTCTGACCCTGACTGGTTACTCAACACTGCTTCACACACTATAGAAAGCTGCATCCATCATGTCAAAACCCAGAAGACTGATGGTTCACTCAGTATTCACTCAATATAAAAAAGGGTTTTTATAATGTTTTTTTTTTATTCTTTCTTTAATTAATTCAATTAAAGGTCTGTGGTAAGCATAACTTGACGGTGCTTTTATGTTTTGCTCTACAGTGTGAATTATACACTCCAATACTGAAAACACAAATTTTGAAGCAGTTTATTTTAAAAATGTGTGTTTCTACATTTCTATATAAGATGATTTTTGTGTGTGAGTGTGTGCAGTTTATGCTGTAGAAAGAACTTCAAAGTAACAACAAGTTGTGTTAACCACAGACCTTATTTCACTCATGAATTGGAAAACCCCATTATGAAAACCCACAGGAAAATCTTGAGGGAACCAGTTGTGAATTAGTCTTCTGGGTTTTGACATTGCGGCTGCAGCACTCTATAGGAACCCAGGAGTGATAACTTATAAAGCTTGAATGCCAGTAGCCTAAACACACTTGATATGAATCAAGACAATTGCAAAAATTGGAGCAGCCTTACGTGCAAATCGCCCATATTGGACACAAGCTAAACACCATGCATTCTATACTGTAAAAGTGTCGTGGAAATGTTGACTTTGGTACCCAAATGGCTGCCCAGAAAGTTCCATCATTTTTTACACTGAAGTAAGTGTTGTTATGTTTTAATAATTTTGGTAAACTGAACCTTTTAATGGTGTACGCACCTCTGCATATCAGACTAGGATAAGTGAAAGTATTTTTAACATCCAAAAAAATAAAAAAAACATCACATGTACTGCAATTATTGTGTTGCAGTGCCTCAAAGTATTACTTCCCCTCCCTTTTGGTTTTGGGGAAATAAGAAATATGAGCTGTCACAATAGTGAAATTTTCTTTTTGTGAAGTTCAGGTGTCAGGGGCAGATAGGTCCGTTTGGGTAAAGGGCGGAATAAGACCATAAAGATAAGAGAAATCAGCCTGAAAAGTGTAGATGTGTCTGAATGTGATAGTTTTTCTGAATGTGAAGGTTTTGTCATATTTCCAATGTGGCAAAACATACAGTAGCTCTAGCAGTTATTGAAGGGTGTGAGTCAGGCTTGCTGACTGTCCTTTTTCAGTGTATTTATGTTCCATTTTCAGTGAGAAATTGTGCTGAATTCAGGATTCAGATTTCTAAAGTGATATCAGTGTGTTCTTTTAGTTGTTCTACACTTTTACCTGAGGGTGAAACACAGTCTTTTTGGATATCTACACCTCTGACCTTGAGCAATCAAGGTCTCTGTAGTGCAGTGAAAAACAACACACTACAGTTTCAGATATATAACTGAGTTTAGTTAATGTCAAGTTCACCTGGGGTCTTAATTTGTTTCAGTCCTGGAACTATTCTGAATGAGGGTGCTACACGCATCTAATAGATGACCGATAAAGACCTTATGGCTCTGTATCACTGTAATGAAATATACATATACATATATATATATATATATATATATATAGATATATTTAACTTCTCTGTTAATTTTTCTCATGCTCTCAGCAGCTATTCTGTCTTTGAGAATTTGTATAGTTAGATTTATACTATTACATAGATATTTTTAAGTACTTAACCCTGCCCATAAATCTTACCACTTCTCAGCAATGTAAAGAACAAAATGTGAGTAGTGCTACTATTTAAATGTGTAATGTGGAGCAGTTTCATCACACACATACACACACAGAGAAACACATGGCAGAAAGTGAAATGCAAGGCTCGACTCAAGGCCAGAGTCCAATGTGTTTACTTACCCTTCATCAAGGCTGGTTAGTTTGACGCCTTGCTTTCAGAGAGACCATCTGTAAGCCCTCAAATCAACCAGACAAACAGAAAGGCAGTGTGACTGAACATTGCATTATACTTGTGCACTTCCCAGCTGACATGGGAAGTGTTCTGGACTACATTCCCATGTTGGTTGGTTATGGATTAAACAGAGCAGTTTAGATTGTGTGTGTGTGCAGTTCATGGATCCTTCAAGTATATCGCTTCCTCTATCTCTCATGGTCATTGTGTGTTTGGTGAGCGCAGATCAAATAAAAACATGTTCCCAGAAGAAGACTGAGTCAAAGTACTGTCCTCTGTACTCTTAAACAAGGTCAACTCCAGGAGTTCTGGCACCTATTCTTAAAGAAACAGTTCACCCAAAAAAGGAGCATTATTAATCCATGCTCTGTCATTCCAAACCTGTATGCTGTTTTTCCCCTGCGGAATGCAAAAGAGGAAGTTTTGACGATTATTCTAAAATGAAGTGTTAAATATCAGTCTCGGTGTTTGTTTTTTGAAAGCTTAGCTGGTTAGTTTTTGGACATTAAAATATTATGTACAGTATTTGACTAACTCTTGTAAAGAAAATATGTATATACTGACTAATATGTAAAGATTTCTATAAATAAACCATTGGCTGGGTGACTTCCAGAAGTATGTAAACACTTGAATGAAGCCAACCAAAAAAGCATTTAAACTTACAGCTTCACTATTAGTGGAGGCATTTTTTGCTCAACACTGCTGCCACACTGACTTAGTCAGTACTCACACGTTTACAGGTACAACCTGTTTACACTCCCAAGGCATCAGATATGCTAATGCATATCCAAGAGAAATTTAGATCACTTCACAGAAGCCAAAAGTTCCATATAGTGCCTTTTACCAACACTGCCGATAACTAATTGTTATCATTGAATCATTGAGAAACCTTTAATGTATACTTTAACTCAAAGGGCATCAATGTTTTATCACTATTTTCAATGTTTATCATAAAACTTTAAAAATGTTTGTGTTTATTTAGGTAAATGAGTTATGTATTTATTTGTAAAGAAATATAATACAGATAAAAGTTCAAAGTACAGTCACAATAATTAATTGCATACAGTGTGTGTATATATATATATATATATATATATATTACATAGGGTAATGGTTCACATCTATATTTTATAACTTGAGCCACTGAAAAATAAATAACTTGCACTAAACAATATTTCTATGAAAACTGTTTTATAAAACCTGGCATGAAAGTATATTTTTCTTGTTGAAGAATGTCAATTAATTTAAATTCTAGTTTTGATCTAAACAAAAAGATATAGATTTAATCAAAACGAAATTTCCCATTTAAGAAATAAAATTATAAAATATTTAAAATTACTACAGCTGACTTCCAGTCACAGCCTTAGATGAAATCAACTGAAATAAAAGACACTAAATCAATTTTGTGTTTAGGATACATGTTTTAAGAGCACAGCCAACTAAGAGAAAATGTGGTCAGTTAATGTTGGCTGGTTGATGCTGAAAAAAAAACAAAACATTATGTAGTGGCTTGATTCACTGATTGTTACATTGCTCTTTGTTCTACTGATTGTGTTTTTGACTATGTGTTATTTTGTGCACAAAAAAACAAACAAACAAACAAACAAAAAAACTCATCTGTGGCACACATAATCAGTGTTGGGCAAGTTACTTCCAAAATGTAATACATTATATATTACTAGTTACTAGTCTTTTAAAGTAATTAATTACATTACAGTATTACTTTCACTGAATTATCATGTTACACTACTTTTAAGTTACTTTCACCAAAATATCCACAGAAGTATGACTAGGCATTATAAAATACCAAAATGTAGTAGTTGCTGCTCATTATAGTGGAGGGTTATAAAGTAGGTCAATATAGCATAAAATTATAAAATCATATTTAAATAGGCTACCGGTATGTAAGTCTACATTAACGCTACTTGTAGTTTAGGTTAAACACAAATAAGCACAAAATAATTACATTTATAAATAAAGCCAGTAAATAAGGCAAATTGTTATAATGTTCAACAGGGGCAATTCTAGGATTTTCAAAAATGAAAGCAAATAGTAAGAATAAAAGAAAATACTGAGACAATTCAGGTGCAGAATTTATATATGTTGCAATGCATTCTGGGGGCCATGGTTGAGTTTCAATTGGTGCTCCCAAAATGCACTGCAGCTTGAAGCTTTTTGTTTATTGTCACCACCGTTGAGATTCCTATGCTGATTCTTCATAGTTTAAGCAGTCGGTAAAACACTAATATTAAAAAGTCAAGGGCCAAGAGTGCAGCTAAAGCAAACACTGACCACATTAATGGTGACTTCAAACAAACCACTCAACATGTCAATCTCTGTTCTCAATAAAAAAATTTTAGATGTATGACAGAAATTATGTCAGATTGGTTAGTAATAGCTTTTATAAAATAGTTTAGTGCAAGTTATTTTTCATTTTCATTAGTTATAAAATATAGATGTGAACCATTAACCTGTTTTTTATAATGCACCAAAACATTAGGAATTCACAACTGTTTTCTCACAATGCATACATAAAAGATTGAACTACTGCATCAGAAGGACACACATCTTCCATCTTCAAAAAATGGAAATTTCAGTTCATGTAACTCTCTGCTAAGAAGCTGATGTTTAAAATCAGGTGTGTGAATAAATGAGACATACAAAATGAGAAGTACTGTGGATTGGAGTTGAGAAATGCTGCAGTAAAGGACACAGTAAAGGTTTTTAATAGTTAATAGTAGTCCTGTCTGGAACTCCCATACCATAATTCCCCAGTTACAAATTATCAGAGTCATACTGGATTTCTCTGAGGTCAAGACTAGAGCAAGGATCTCCCAGAACCTGGGTTGGAGACCCCGGGGCTAGAGAAAGAACACTAATATAGAAAGCTGAAGAGAAAAAACTAAAGTAGTGGTTCCTAACAACAATCCTGGAGCTGCTCCAACACTGCACATTTTGTATTTCCTAACTGATACACTCATTTGTCTTGGAGTCTCTACTAAGCTAATATATATACAGTGGGTACAGAAAGTATTCAGACCCCCTTAAATTTTTCACTCTTTGTTATATTGCAGCCATTTGCTAAAATCATTTAAGTTCATTTTTTTCCTCATTAATGTACACATAGCACCCCATATTGACAGAAAAACACAGAATTGTTGACATTTTTGCAGATTTATTAAAAAAGAAAAACTGAAATATTGTCAGGTTGGATGGTAAACGTTGGTGGACAGCCATTTTTAGGTCTCTCCAGAGATGCTCAGTTGGGTTTAAGTCAGGGCTCTGGCTGGGCCATTCAAGAACAGTCACGGAGTTGTTGTGAAGCCACTCCTTCGTTATTTTAGCTGTGTGCTTAGGGTCATTGTCTTGTTGGAAGGTAAACCTTCGGCCCAGTCTTAGGTCCTCAGCACTCTGGAGACGGTTTTTGTCCAGGATATCCCTGTACTTGGCCGCATTCATCTTTCCCTCGATTGCAACCAGTCGTCCTGTCCCTGCAGCTGAAAAACACCCCACAGCATGATGCTGCCACCACCATGCTACACTGTTGGGACTGTATTGGACAGGTGATGAGCAGTGCCTGGTTTGCTCCACACATACCGCTTAGAATTAAGGCCAAAAAGTCTTGGTCTTGAATCTTGGTCTCATCAGACCTGAGAATCTTATTTCTCACCATCTTGAAGTCCGTCAGGTGTTTTTTAGCAAACTCCATGTGGAGAGGCTTCCGTCGGGCCACTCTGCCATAAAGCCCCGACTGGTGGAGGGCTGCAGTGATGGTTGACTTTCTACAACTTTCTCGCATCTCTGGAGCTCAGCCACAGTGATCTTTGGGTTCTTCTTTACCTCTCTCACCAAGGCTCTTCTCCCTCGATAGCTCAGTTTGGCCGGACGGCCAGCTCTAGGAAGGGTTCTGGTCGTCCCAAACGTCTTCCATTTAAGGATTATGGAGGCCACTGTGCTCTAAGGAACCTTAAGTGCAGCAGAAATTTTTTTGTAACCTTGGCCAGATCTGTGCCTTACCACAATTCTGTCTCTGAGCTCTTCAGGCAGTTCCTTTGACCTCATGATTCTCATTTGCTCTGACATGCACTGTGAGCTGTAAGGTCTTATATAGACAGGTGTGTGGCTTTCCTAATCAAGTCCAATCAGTATAATCAAACACACCTGGACTCAGATGAAGGTGTAGAACCATCTCAAGGATGATCAGAAGAAATGGACAGCACCTGAGTTAAATATATGAGTGTAACAGCAAAGGGTCTGAATGCTTAGGACCATGTGATATTTCAGTTTTTCTTTTTTAATAAATCTGCAAAAATGTCAACAATTCTGTGTTTTTCTGTCAATATGGGGGGCTGTGTGTACATTAATGAGGAAAAAAAATGAACTTAAATGATTTTAGCAAATGGCTGCAATATAACAAAGAATGAAAAATTTGAGGGGGTCTGAATACTTCCCGTACCCACTGTATATATATGTATATATATATATACAGTGTATATTCTGATGATTATGCTGTGGAATTAGAGATCCTGTGATTAACTAACAGTTAACACTTCTAATTTCATGTTTCTGCAGGTCCCTGAACGTTTCCTGGAAGTAGCTCAGATAACTTTGCGTGAGTTCTTCAGTGCTATAATGGCCAGTAGAGATGTGGATCCATCATGGAAGAAGGCCATTTATAAAGTTATCTGCAAACTGGACTCTGAGGTTCCAGAGATATTTAAATCGACCAGTTGTCTTCAAGAACTCTTGCGAGAGTAATGTGTTAAAAAAATTCTTTTCATCCCTCTTTAAATGTAAATTGATAACTTGAGATGGAGAATTTTACCTTTTTTTCCACCTTTTCACAGTTGAATTTATTATATGAAGTAGTGTCTTATTTATTCTTTTCTTTCTTTCTTTTTCATTGGGTAACCTTTAGTGTATCTCTCCACAGTCCATGTAGGCTATCTCACAGTCCAGGGGCCTCATTTACAAAATGTGCACATGCACAGATTTGATCTTAGAGTGTGCAAACACTAAAATCCACACCAAAGAACTGTCTTTATCGAGGAAAATGGCTTAGCGCGGAGTCAGTTTCTAAGCAGAGTCACACACTTTTTCTTGTGGTAGAGCTTGATTTTTGTCGCTTGCCTTTCTCAAGTAAAGGATTTGGATGCTGACTGGTGCTCTGTTAGATGTTAATGACATTAATTAGGCAGAGTTTACAAGGCAGAGATCTGAAACCATTCAGCTGCACACAATTTTTTAAGACCATTTACGATTTATAAATTTCACACCTGAAAGAAAGGCATACGCACATGCAAATCATGCATATGTTTGTTGTCTGAATTACACATACAGTACGCACACTTGAAAAATGATTGTAAGATCAAATGTAGGACGGTTTCTATGCAACATTTTGTAAAAGAGGCCCATGTGATATTCTTTGTACCTCACTTAATACATCTGAGATGATTTGACCTGTGCCAGATCTTATTGTGATAATTGATCTCTGGCTAATTTGGTTCTTGAATTAGGTTATCTGGGATTACTGTGCATCCTTGTAAAGGGCAAATATGTTGATACTCAAAAACCCTGCAAACGGCAATGGTGATACAGCAAAGAAATTCAAAGTAATTCTGCTTTGCTGAAAATACAGGATTGTGTTAAACACAATAGCTTAAACATTGCCACTGAATCAGTATGTAATCAGTGACACTGATTATTACTTTATATTTTAAATGCAGCCAGATCTATTTGTCTAATAAACCTGGCATTATGTATTATACCTTTTGTTAACTCTTTGACAAATTAGTTTGTTCCTTTTTTATACGTTGCTTTGAAAAAGAGCATCTGCTAAATCCATAAATGTCTTTTTTGCAAAGAGGTTGAAAAGACAACAGACAAAGTGTAGATTGTGCTTGATTCTGCATTAAAATCTGCAGTATTACCCAGTGGGCATTTAATGTTAAAAAGACACCAGTTTGACGTCAAAAAACAAACTCAGGTCAAATAGGTAAATCAAACTGACATAAAATTGATTTGATGTAAATTGAACAGCACACATAGTGGCCTACATATACATTAAACCAATTTCAGTGTGGGATTAACTTGTTATTTTTGCCTAATTTGCCCAGAAATTGCCATCCAAACTGAATTTAAAATGATGTTACAGCATCTTGATCAAGTCTTGATTAATATTTCACATCAAACTGGTATCAAGGTGCCTGCTGCGTACATACTACACAACAATTATAATTATTTTACCACATTTATTTTTAAATGATTATTATTGCTATTGTTATTTTTAATTATTACTTCTCCTGGTTCAATATATGATTTGCACCCCTGAATGATCTGGCAGTGTGGCCAATTTAAGGGTTGCCGCAAACAATTTTTTACCTAAAAAATCTTCTATTGCACATGTGTCAAACTCAAGGCCTGTGGGCCTATTCTGGCCCGCCACATCATTTTATGTGTCCCACAAGAGCATTTGACTGTCTTAAAAAAAACTATGTTGCTTTATATCGTAAATTGACCATAAACTACATCTCCCACAATACGTCGATTTTGCGAATTGCAAAGTCCAAAAAGAGAAAAACTGAAGCAAAATGAAGGCAATTTAATGGGAAAGTGGGAATGGGAATAAATGTTTGTGCTTTAAAGAGTAAACCGATATGTCTTTTGTGTTGTGAGGCAGTTTTGGTGGTGAAGTACAATATACGTCGCCATTTTGACCACAGACACAGAGCTATGTATGCCAAATTTAGCCTCCAAATAAAAAATAAATAAATAAATAAACATTGTCCAAGAACTAAAAGGCAGACTGCAATGATTGCAGGATATGTTCGCAAAAGCGGCAACCTAAAATGATGCTGCAGTGAAAGCTATATTGTGGCTGAAGAAATTGCCTGAGCATTGAAGTGTTTTTCAGAGAGGGCATTTTTGAAGTGGTGCATGCTAAAGGTGTTTCAGCAGAAACACCATCACAGACTGAGTTAAGGAACTACCCAGCTAGAAATGTTTCATGTTCTGGGAATGTTTTCAGCAGCAAGTTTTATTTTAGTTCCCAAAATATTCTGCTAAAAGGTAGGATAACATTCTCTAAAAACATTCTAAAAATGTTTATTGATAACATTCTTAGAACATTATCCTTTAACATTCTAATAAAGCTTCCCGTCACACTAGATGTGGACTTACATTGCTCAGATGTCAAATTTTGGTTGAAAGTGGAAACCCAACCTTTGTTTGATGTCAAGCTCCAGCGTCATTAAATAACTCAAAAAACTGCATTACCAGCTTCACTTATTATAAACCAGATTATTCTGTTCTTATTGAGATTAAGAGAGGTTTAGATTTTGATGTCTGTTTCAAAGTTTGGTTTGATGTTACCATTATGGCAATAAGTGTTTGCCTTAGTTGTGCATTTTGACTTTTGTCTTAACATTCTTCTTTAGCTGCTGTAACTGTTTGTTGTGGTGAAAGCAACAGCAGAAAATGTGACCAGATGATGTTAGCATCTTGCTGATGTTAACAATGTCTTTATGTAGTGGTCTGATCAACTAATCTTTTCTAGAGTTTGAGCTATCCAATTAATTCCATATTTGTGATTGGCATGAATGAATTCCATCTGCAATTTTCAAAGTGCATTGTTTAAAAAAACAATTTAAACTGTTTAGCTCTTAGACATGCACAGGCATCAAGAATCAGTGTATGAATCTCAACTATTACTCTCAAACAGACATCAACATCAAAACCTCTGTTAATCTCATTAAGACCTTTTGTAAATGCATGACAGAAATAAAGTCAATCTGGTTTATAAGCAACGCTGGTAATGCTGTTTTTGGTTGTAGCTTTATAAAACAAAGGTTGGGTTTTTACTTTCAACCAAAATTTGACACCTGAGCATCATTAGAGTTCATCATCCAATGTCCAATGGGAAGCTTCCCAATTAAATCTTCATTAGAATGTTAAAGGATAATGTTCTAACAATGTTATCAATAAACATTTGTAGAATGTTTTCAGAGAATGTTATCCTACCTTTTAGAAGAATATTCTGGGAACTAAAAAGAACTTGCCACTGAAAACATTACCAGAATGTATACCAGAATGTTCTCTGAACATTTTTAGAACAAAAACATTTCTAGCTGGGTAGCAGGAAATCTAACAACACAAATTGCAGATGAGCCCCAAAGTTATCTGGCTTTTTCATTAGCTATTGACGAAAGCACAGACAACACGGATATAGCGCAGCTATTTATTTTTATAAGAGGCGTGAAGCCGGGCTTATCTGTCTCTGAAGAGCTCTTGGATGTAACTGCCATTCATGGGATAGCAATGTAAAAGCACATTTTTGATGCAGTGGAGAAGTCTGTTAGTAAAAAACAGGCTTGGTTGGATTAATGAAGGCCGAAATGAAAAAGAAAAAAACAACTGCCACACACCTCTAATCATTGCATTATCCACCAAGAAGCTTTGTGCAGAAAGGTTCTGGAACTGGATAATATAATGATTACAGTAATGAAAACAGTCAACTTCATTTGAGTACATGACCTGAATCACCACCAGTTCAAGGTGTTTTTGCAGGAGGTGGGCTTGAAGCATGGAAACGTGCCGTAATGCAATGGTGATGGGCGTTCCATTTCCGACATGCTTTGTACACAGTAGACCAGTTACAACAGACTGGGTTATTGGACCAGTCATCGCAGACTAGCGTCACTCAATGGAGGGATTTGGAAAATTGAATCGTTGAGCGAATCATGTGGGAGCCATTGAGCAAATAAGGTAAAAATAAATGCATATTATAAGACAATGAAAGACTTTTTTTTTTGACCTTGCATGTGTCAACCTGTTGTTGGGGACTCCCAAACCAAAATATGAACCTTTCATAATCCATAATAGGGGCACTTTAAAAACAAGAAAACCAGTAAGTATATAAAAAACAACAACAAAAAAAAACAAAACAAACAAACAAACAAAAAAAAAAACATAGTTGGTACCACAGTTCTGACCCCCTAAAATGTGACAAAACAGTTTTTTAACAAAGTTAATGTAATGAGTTGTGTTTGATGATATTTGTCTTGGTTATTTACTTTGATGAAGTAATGTGGATTTCTTAACCTGAAAAAATAAAAAAAATATATATTTATGCTAAAATAAGCAGAGTGTTTATTTTTATTATTGTTAACACTTAACACTTATTTTCACATCTACGCAAATACATATACAACATTTGTAAATTTAATAACAAACAAAGAGACAGTTATTTAACAATGCATTAAGCAATGGTTGCTTAGAAGTTTGATATCTCTGGTCCCAATCAAGACAACATCCCAAATGCAAATTGTCAAAATCAAACACGCCAAATCAATGATGTATCTTTGATCTTTCTTATTTACAAAAAAAAAAAAAAAAAACCACTGCATGAGGTGGCCACACAGAGACATCAACAATCCACACATGATGATCTCCACAATGGTAACCATCAACTGAAAAGCTTCATGCTGCAATGCATGCTGGGCACATAGTACCAAACGCAGCCATGATTGTTTGTCTCCACTGATGAGGTTTATATGTCAAGTGTATAAGTGAAAGATTTAAAAAATGTCTAGCATGTAAACAGCTTAAGCTTGTGTAACTAGTATGGAAATTATTTGTTTCGTATGTATAGAACAATCTGATGCCATGTTTGTAGCAGGCAGAAGTAGTCACCATGTTCAAATGGTCAGCTCAACCCCAATGTGTCTTCTTTCACTCCAAATGCTAGTATACAGCAGTTGGTTGGCCTGATGAATAAAGTTTTAGCATTATGCACTGCTTCACTGTCTTTGTCTAATTTCTGGTAGAACCGACAGAACTTCAGATCCCAAGTTCAGTGTGTAGAGTGTGTCGGTCTAAAGAGCACATCACTTATGCTCACTGCACGCGCCATAGACTTTGTCGTAACTGCCTCAAACCCGGACACTTTAAGAATAATTGTCCCGAGGTGGCAGGCGTTGAACCCTTTCTGCTACCACTCAGTTAATCTAAAAAGCCCATGTGTAAAAGGGGTAAGCATGGGCGATGGTGAACTTCCCCCTAAAAGATGAGTCAGACCCACAAGAAGTTCTTGTAAATAGTTGCAAATTGTTGCCACCTGACAAAACAGTGCTGTATGTGGGATCTCAGAAAAGTTGGGGTACTCGGACTTGACTCGGACTCGAGCCTTTTGGACTCGGAAAATATGCCAGGTCCATCCGAGTCCAGAGACAGTTGACGGAAATGTTACTGACTCTATGCATTATCATGTAAATGATATTCAGTATTTGCATGTATTTTTAAGTGTTGTCCAGTAGGCTACATGAAAGCCGACGGGTTTATGTGCCCACACACTCAAAGCGCCGCTCACAGAACGTGCCTCTCAGTCAGTGTGTGAATGACGAGTTCTCTTTAGCTTCTAATAAGTTCTGTTATTGCTACACACATGCTCGTCTTACAGACTATTCATGTAAATGAAGTCGGTTTTGTCTTAAGTAAACCTGAACAGTTGGGAGAAATACTGATGCGCCAAAATATTTGATCTGTGCGTCAGATCTTAAAGCGATAAATATTAATCAAACAACAAAAGAAAAAGAGAAAATCACTCACTTTTCCTGACTGAATCACTTATTAACTTTAATAACAATCGAAGATTTTGCAGTTTTATTTAACATTTATTACTTCATGAAATCTGTATAGCTTTCTAGCTTCAAAGAAAAAATTTTTTCCTAACATCTTCACAGCAGTAGTTTTTATGGGTTCAAAACCACCTTGGGTGTGCAAGATTTTATAATAATTCAATGGCCCATCATCAATTATTCGTTGTACACTCTTAAAAATAGTGTCACAATGCCATAGAAGAACCTTTTTTGTCAAAGCTTTCTGTATCACAAAAGGTTCTTCATGGCGAAAGAAGGTTCTTCAGATTATAAAAAGGTAAGAAAGAGAACTTTAAAGAACTTTTGATTGAATGGTTCTTTGTGGAACCAAAAATGGCTCTTCAATGGCATCGCTGTGAAGAACTTTTTCAAGCACCTTTATTTTTAAGAGTGTATAATGTCATTTATTGTAATTAATGTAACTATAAATGCATTCAAAAATAAAACAGGTGTGAGTTTGCTGTGACTTATGGAAAGTATATGTAGGGCTTTATACACAGTGTGTGTTATTGTAAAGACTAGGTTTATCCCTCACAGCCTCATTTTCAGCCAAGAAAAAAAAGTCATATAAAACCCAAAACACACACACAGCCACAATCAGGAATAAAAGAGGTGCATTTTCTGCTTTTAAGGTCCCATTCACCAAGACACCTACTCCTTTACCCCCACCTTTGAATTTATAGATTTACTATAAGGATGAATCATTTTTCACATTCTAAAACCTGTTTCACTCTGAAATATGTCACCACACACGAGTCAGCCATAACTTATGTTACATGACTTTCTGTTACATGACTAAGTCCATGACTAACAGGACACTAATTATGAGATGTCGTGAAATCAAAAATCAAGATCCACTAGAGGTTTGCTTTTCTTACATTTAAAGTGACATTGGGTTTTTCTAGTTGTAAGGGTTAAAAAAAAGGGGTGCCCAAACTTAGTCCTGGTCCTTGGTTTAGTTCCAACGTGCCTCAACACACCTGCCAGGGGGTTTCTAGTATGCCTATCAAGAGCTTGATTAGCTGTTTCAGGTGTGTCTAATTGGGGCTGGAGCTAAACTTTGTAGGACACTGGCCTTCCAAGACCGAGTTTGGGTTAAACAATGTAAAGATACTGATAAACAATATTATTTCCTTGGACTCAGACTCGACTCGGACTCAGCCCTTTGGGACTCGGACTTGAGTCCGACTCGGCCCATTTTGGACTCAGACTTGTCTCGGACTCGACCTAGGTGGACTCGAACCCAACACTACAAAAAAATTGAGGGAGCTAGTGATCTGTTCTATGCTCCTGTGACTGTTGGTGGTCAGTCCATACTGAACGGTTTGCTTGATTCAGGCAGCATGGCTTGCACCCTGAGTGAAGAAGGTGAATCCAAATTGCGTGCTGAGTCCTCCTACAACCCTCAGCGATTCCTAGTAACATGGTCCTTGTTGGCTGTGGTGGTCTTACTATTCAGCCTAAGTGCATGTATGACCTAGAAGTAAAAGTCTATGGATTTAAGTTCATCGTACCTACTTTACTAGTCCTTGGACAGAAGGACGAGTTCATTATACTGTAAAAACTTTAATTTGGTATAAAGTTGCTTTGCAATGATATGTATCGTAAAAAGCGCTATACAAATAAATTTGAATTGAATTGAAATATCGGCAGTAACGTCATTAAATGTGTGCTTCAGAAGATGAAAGTGAAAAGAAGTACTGGGAGCTCATTTCCTGTCAAAAGAGCAACCCAGAATGTGAGCAGTTTCTCAAGCTTTTGAGCTGTGTTTCCCGCTGGTCTGGTTCCCTTCAACCTGATAAACTTGGCTCAGTAAAGCTTTGTCAAGCAGTCACTTTACTTCCCAGGAGTGACCTTGTGTGGGGAAGATTACCTGCTAACACTCATATTTCCCCAGGTAGCACTGTCATCATCGAACCCACTACTTCGCGTTCAGCACCCCGCCATGTCCTGGTTGGATGTGTGGTGTCTTCTATGTGGGGTGATCGATGGGTGCAGATGAAAATTCTGAATTCTACCCAGTCTCCAATAACTCTTTGACGTAACACCAACTTGACAGATGTGTCCCCTTGTTTGGCGGTGGAAGATGTTTCTCTCGCAAGGTGTGTGCAAATCTCATGATGACACAGATTCAGGTCTCCCAAGCCCATTCTATCTGTT